>NC_060178.1:89331257-89626257 GCF_021184085.1 Oncorhynchus gorbuscha
GTTCCGACAATGCAGTGATAACCAACAAGTAATCTAACTAACAATTCCAAAACTACTGTCTTATACACAGTGTAAGGGGATAAGGAATATGTACATAAGGATATATGAATGAGTGATGGTACAGAGCAGCATACAGTAGATGGTATCGAGTACAGTATATACATATGAGATGAGTGTGTAGACAAAGTAAACAAAGTGGCATAGTTAAAGTGGCTAGTGATACATGTATTACATAAGAATGCAGTCGATGATGTAGAGTACAGTATATACATATGCATATGAGATGAATAATGTAGGGTAAGTAACATTATATAAGGTAGCATTGTTTAAAGTGGCTAGTGATATATTTACATCATTTCCCATCAATTCCCATTATTAAAGTGGCTGGAGTTGAGTCAGTGTCAATGACAGTGTGTTGGCAGCAGCCACTCAATGTTAGTGGTGGCTGTTTAACAGTCTGATGGCCTTGAGATAGAAGCTGTTTTTCAGTCTCTCGGTCCCAGCTTTGATGCACCTGTACTGACCTCGCCTTCTGGATGATAGCGGGGTGAACAGGCAGTGATCCGGGTGGTTGATGTCCTTGATAATCTTTATGGCCTTCCTGTAACATCGGGTGGTGTAGGTGTCCTGGAGGGCAGGTAGTTTGCCCCCGGTGATGCGTTGTGCAGTCCTCACTACCCTCTGGAGAGCCTTACAGTTGAGGGCGGAGCAGTTGCCGTACCAGGCGGTGATACAGCCCGCCAGGATGCTCTCGATTGTGCATCTGTAGAAGTTTGTGAGTGCTTTTGGTGACAAGCCGAATTTCTTCAGCCTCCTGAGGTTGAAGAGGCGCTGCTGCGCCTTCTTCACGATGCTGTCAGTGTGAGTGGACCAATTCAGTTTGTCTGTGATGTGTATGCCGAGGAACTTAAAACTTGCTACCCTCTCCACTACTGTTCCATCGATGTGGATAGGGGGGGTGTTCCCTCTGCTGTTTCCTGAAGTCCACAATCATCTCCTTAGTTTTGTTGACGTTGAGTGTGAGGTTATTTTCCTGACACCACACTCCGAGGGCCCTCACCTCCTCCCTGTAGGCCGTCTCGTCGTTGTTGGTAATCAAGCCTACCACTGTTGTGTCGTCCGCAAACTTGATGATTGAGTTGGAGGCGTGCGTGGCCACGCAGTCGTGGGGGAACAGGGAGTACAGGAGAGGGCTCAGAACGCACCCTTGTGGGGCCCCCCGTGTTGAGGATCAGCGGGGAGGAGATGTTGTTGCCTACCCTCACCACCTGGGGGCGGCCCGTCAGGAAGTCCAGTACCCAGTTGCACAGGGCGGGGTCGAGACCCAGGGTCTCGAGCTTGATGACGAGCTTGGAGGGTACTATGGTGTTGAATGCCGAGCTGTAGTCGATGAACAGCATTCTCACATAGGTATTCCTCTTGTCCAGGTGGGTTAGGGCAGTGTGCAGTGTGGTTGAGATTGCATCGTCTGTGTACCTATTTGCCGGTAAGCAAATTGGAGTTGGTCTAGGGTGTCAGGTAGGGTGGAGGTGATATGGTCCTTGACTAGTCTCTCAAAGCACTTCATGATGACGGAAGTGAGTGCTACAGGGCGGTAGTCGTTTAGCTCAGTTACCTTAGCTTTCTTGGGAACAGGAACAATGGTGGCCCTCTTGAAGCATGTGGGAACAGCAGACTGGTATAGGGATTGATTGAATATGTCCGTAAACACACCGGACAGCTGGTCTGCGCATGCTCTGAGGGCGCGGCTGGGGATGCTGTCTGGGCCTGCAGCCTTGCGAGGGTTAACACGTTTAAATGTCTTACTCACCTCGGCTGCAGTGAAGGAGAGACCGCCTGTTTTCGTTGCAGGCCGTGTCAGTGGCACTGTATTGTCCTCAAAGCGGGCAAAAAAGTTATTTAGTCTGCAAGACATCCTGGTCCTTGACTGGGCTGGGTTTCTTCTTGTAGTCCGTGATTGACTGTAGCCCCTGCCACATGCCTCTTGTGTCTGAGCCATTGAATTGAGATTCCACTTTGTCTCTGTACTGACACTTAGCTTGTTTAATAGCCTTGCGGAGGGAATGGCTGCATTGTTTATATTCGGACATGTTACCAGACACCTTGCCCTGATTAATCCAAGTTTAGTAAAATGGTTATGCATTTTATGACCTTGATCTGGTCTCAGTGTTACGTCTACAACACAATGAGAGAGATAAGTATGACTGCCAATATCGAAGGTCCTAATTGCAGCCAAAGCTTTCAATACCTATCTACACTCTGGAAATGCTGTGTTAGAAACAACCCTAATTGGATTATTTGATAACCCAGCACTGGGTAAATATTGGACAGAGGTTGGGTTGTTGGGATTACCCAAACATGGGTTAATTTAAACATAATTTGGGTTTTTATTCCCTTCCATAATGGATTGACGCAGCAACAGGGTCTTTTTAATGTAATCCTTAGAGGCTTTTAGATAATTATTTTTGGCAACCTGTAAGAATAATGTCATACCTGTTCATCAAGTTTTCCTTGAATATACACTACCGTTCAAAAGTTTGGGGTCACTTATAAATGTCCTTGTTTTTGAAAGAAAAGCACATTTTGTGTCCATTAAAATAACATCAAATTGATCAGAAATACAGTGTAGACATTGTTAATATTGTAAATTACTATTGTAGCTGGAAATGACAGATTTTAGGGAATATCTACATCGGCATACAGAGGCCCATTATCAGCAACCATCACTCCTGTGTTCCAATGGCACGTTGTGTTAGCTAATCCAAGTTTATCATTTTAAAAGGCTAATTGATCATTAGAAAACCCCTTTGCAATTATGTTAGCACAGCTGAAAACTGTTGGTCTGATGAAAAAAGCAATAAAACTGACATTCCATAGACTAGTTGAGTATCTGGAGCATCAGCATTTATGGGTTCGTTTACAGGCTCAAAATGGCCAGAAACAAAGATCTTTCTTCTGAAACTCGTCAGTCTATTCTTGTTCTGAGAAATTAAGGCTATTCTATGCGAGAAATTGTCAAGAAACTAAAGATCTCATACAACGCTGTGTACTATTCACAGAACAGCGCAAACTGGTTCTAACCAGAATAGAAAGAGGAGTGGTAGGCCCCGGTGCACAGCTGAGCAAGAGGACAAGTACATTAGAGTGTCTAATTTGAGAAACAGATGCCTCGCAAGTCCTCAACTGGCATCTTCATTAAATAGTACCCGCAAAACACCAGTCTCAACGTCAACAGTGAAGAGGCAACTCCGGGATACTGGCCTTCTAGGCAGAGTTGCAAAAAAAGCCACCTCCATTGCTCGGCTCCAGCCACAGAGTAGGAGGTGGGCCATGACACATCTGGAATTCGCAGGACAGCGACGGGTCTAGATAGGTTGCAATGTGAGCAAACTCGTGTAATGTGCCAGTCGCGGGCTTCTCGATGACAAGATTATGCAGACAATTCTCATAATGTGAGTGCTCCAACTACGTAAAGCTTTTAATAGTTGTCTAATGTGTACCTAGCTTTAGTGATCCAATGCCTGCAACCCAGCAGTCACCCAAACAACCCAGCATTTTTTTCAGTGCATCAGCAGAATAAGCTGACATTGCACTATTGACAAAAAACATATTTTCTTTCACCTATTTCCCTGTGATAGCGCTATAGATTTCCTCTGTAGAGAGGTTAATGTCTATGGTGGATGCATCAACACCTTTTAACAATGCAATTAGCAAAGCATAGCTAGCTACAAATAACTTTCATTTGCTCCAATTGATTTCTGGTCTCAGTAGTTATTAGTATTAATTGTGAGGCCCATTAAGGAGTATTTGTGTGTGTGCATGTGTCACCCCACTCAGTCCACTTTTAAGTATGTGTGTGAGAGAGAGAGAGAGAGAGAGAGAGAGAGAGAGAGAGAGAGAGAGAGAGAGAGAGAGAGAGAGAGAGAGAGAGAGAGAGAGAGAGAGAGAGAGAGAGAGATGGGAATGGGTGTTCTTGGCGGGTGACTAGGCGCAGGCACAAAGAGGAGACATAGCCCTCCCTCTCTCTTCTCTCTGTGTTACCTATCCTCTTTTATATATGTGTGTGTAGGTATTTGACACAGCCCTCTACCTTGCCTCCACTGGTGATAAACTAAAGCCAGAGATTGGAAATGGGGAACCAAACAGGACTCACTGACAGACTGAGCTCTACCAGCTCTAACTCCTGGAACACCTCTGTCTTTGAGGTTAAAAACCTCTTCTTTGAAGGGCCTGTAATGCCATACATATTCAGGTAGGGTCACATTCTAACATTCTAAAGGTAGAGCTCACTACTATTCCTTTGACTTTAGAAGTTCTGAATCTTGTAGTATTTGATCACAAGTCAAAAGATGTGCATTTCATATGGATGGGTATAGTGTCTAATGGTATCCATATGATTTCAGGGACGATTAAAGGATATGAATGGATTGGAAGGCAGTAGTCTTTCTAGATAGACAGGTTGCTTCCCACAATGTACCAATACTCCAGCTTAACAAGTTTGTAAAAGTTCCGGCGACACTTGGGACAGAGAGAACTCGTCCGGATTTGAGTCCCGTTCCTTGAAAACGTCAGCTCTAGCCTTTAGCTTGGTGTGGATGTTGCCTGTAATCCATGGCTTCTAGTTGGGAAATGTACGTACGGTCAATGTGAGGATGACGTCTTCGATGCACTTAACTGATGAAGCCGGTGATTGAGGTGGTATACTCCTCAATGCCATTGGATGAATCTCAGAACATATTCCAGTTTGTGCTAGCAAAACAGTCCTGCAGCGTAGCACCCGCGTCATCTGACCACTTCCGTATTGAGCGAGTCACTGGTACCTCCTGCTTTTGCTTGTAAGCAGGAATCAGGAGGATAACGTTATGGTCAGATTTGCCAAATGGAGGACAAGGGAGAGCCTTGTATGTGTCTCTGTGTGTGGAGTAAAGGTGATCTAGAGGGTTTCCCTCAGTTTGCACATGCTGGTAGAAATTTGGTCAAATAGATTTAAGTTTGCCTGCATTAAAGTCCCTGGCCACGAGGTGCGCTGCTTCTGGATGAGAATGTTCTTGTTTGCTTATGGCCTTATACAGCTGGTTGAGTGCGGTCTTAGTGCCAACATCGGTTTGTGGTGGTAAATAGACAGCTACAAATAATATAGATGAGAACTCTCTTGGTAGATAGTGTGGTCTACAGCTTATCATGAGATACTCTACCTCAGGCGAGCAATACCTCGAGACTTCTTTAATATTAGTCATCGCGCACCAGCAGTTACTGACAAACAGACATACACCCACGCCCCTCGTCGTACCAAACGTAGCTGCGCTGTCCTGCCGATGCATGGAGAAGCCAGCCAGCTCTATATTATCCGCGTCAGCCACTTCTCAGTGAAACATAAGATATCATCCAGTTTGTTTTCCAATGATTGCACGTTGGCCAATAATACAGAGGGAAGTGGTGCTTTACCTTACTCGTCTGCAAATTCTTACAAGGCACCCCGGCCTCCTCCCTTCTTTTCTTCAAGCTGATGATGGGGATTATTATTATTAATATTATATGGCATTGTCTTGACAAAGCAGTATATCATTTGCATCGGGCTCATTAAAATATATATCTTTGTCCAGTTTGAGGTGAGTAATCGCTGTTCTAATGTCCAGAAACTCTTTTCGGTCATAAGAGACACAAGCAGCAACATTATGTACAAAATATCTAACAATATAGCACAGTTGGTTAGGAGCCCGTAAAACGACAGCCATCTCCTCCGGCACCATATTGATCCAGTATTCCTGCACATTGTAAATATGGTGCAGGTGACCCTGTAAAACAATACCTATTGTACTACTATGGCTGACTCTGTAAAAAAACACCTATCTTATTACAATGGCTGACCCTGTAAAACAACACCAATCTTATTACTATGGCTGACCCTGTAAAACAACACCTATCGTACCACTATGGCTGACCCTGTAAAACAACACCTATCGTACTACTATGGCTGACACCGTAAAACAACACCTATCGTACTACTATGCCTGACCATGTAAAACAACACCTATCGTACTACAATGGCTGACCCTTTAAAACAACACCTATCGTAATACTATGGCTGACCCTGTAAAACAACACCTATCGTACTACTATGGCTGACCCTGTAAAACAACACCTATCGTACTACTATGGCTGAGCCTGTAAAACAACACCTATCGTACAACTATGGCTGACCCTTTAAAACAACACCTATCGTACTACTATGGCTGACCCTGTAAAACAACACCTATCGTACTACTATGGCTGACCCTGTAAAACAATACCTATTGTACTACTATGGCTGACCCTGTAAAAAAACACCTATCTTATTACAATGGCTGACCCTGTAAAACAACACCAATCTTATTACTATGGCTGACCCTGTAAAACAACACCTATCGTACCACTATGGCGGACCCTGTAAAACAACACCTATCGTACTACTATGGCTGACACCGTAAAACAACACCTATCGTACTACTATGCCTGACCATGTAAAACAACACCTATCGTACTACAATGGCTGACCCTTTAAAACAACACCTATCGTAATACTATGGCTGACCCTGTAAAACAACACCTATCGTACTACTATGGCTGACGCTGTAAAACAACACCTATCGTACTACTATGGCTGACCCTGTAAAACAACACCTATCGTACAACTATGGCTGACCCTGTAAAACAACACCTATCGTACTACTATGGCTGACCCTGTAAAACAACACCTATCGTACTACAATGGCTGACCCTTTAAAACAACACCTATCTTACTACTATGGCTGATCCTCTAAAACAACACCTATCGTACTACAATGGCTGACCCTTTAAAACAACACCTATCATACTACTATGGCTGACCCTGTAAAACAACACCTATCGTACTACTATGGCTGACCCTGTAAAACAACACCTATCATACTACAATGGCTGACACTGTAAAACAACACCTATCATACTACTATGGCTGACCCTGTAAAACAACACCTATCGTACTACTATGGCTGACCCTGTAAAACAACACCTATTGTACTACTATGCCTGACCCTGTAAAACAACACCTATCATACTACAATGGCTGACCCTGTAAAACAACACCTATCATACTACTACGGCTGACACTGTAAAACAACACCTATCGTACTACAATGGCTGACCCTGTAAAACAACACCTATCGTACTACTATGGCTGACCCTTTAAAACAACACCTATCGTACTACTATGGCTGACTCTGTAAAACAACACCTATCGTACTACAATGGCTGACCCTGTAAAACAACACCTATCGTACTACTATGGCTGACCCTGTAAAACAACACCTATCGTACTACAATGGCTGACCTTTTAAAACAACACATTCCACTGCTCCTGTCTGGTGTATGTGATTTTTTTTTACTGTACTAAACAACAAGCTGCTAAAATAAGCATTAATGTCTCATCCAAAAGATTCTGCATACACCCTCACTCTCCGGCATACAGCAGACTTCCTTATCTGAATCTGCCACACTCTCTATCTTAAGCCACACTATTCCACACTCTCCATCATACAGCATACATTCTCCCCAGCCTGGCCAGGTCCCCAGTCCCAGTGGCAGGTCTCCAGTACCACACACACACATCCAAACACAGTAAACACACACTCTCTCCCTTCACTCTCCCCAGTCTGGCCAGTCCCAGTGGTAACGTCTACCGGAGCACATCTGGTCCTGGTCACCACAGAGTCCCGGGCCTCCAGACCTCATCTATCACAGAACCTCTTCTGTCCGGATCCTCAAGAGTGCACTGGATTACAGCAGGGCCCTCTTTCTGCCGACACCGTTCTTTGTCTCAGCGCCCACTCTCGTGAGGTGCCGATGATGATTGACGCAGAGAGAGAGAGAGAGAGTGTCAGGGCATCTGCAGCAGGTCAGGCAGATGAGCAGAGCCATCCAGACACGGCCAGTCTAACACACACGCACACAGCAATACACACATAGACAGGGCCACTCTCTCTTGTCTGAAGTCCCAGTCGGAATCCACTGCATCATGCAAAGCATCCTCATTATTATCCCAAGCCTATTTTCACACCTCTATATCTTGTCCTCATAAGGTAAACCATGCATGATTAATGTAAGACTGTCTGATTAAACACCCTACAGTAACAAGTGCTGCCTCTCTCTCGCTCTCTCTCTCTGTGTGTGTGTGTGTTTGTGTGTCTTTCTTTCATTTCTCATTCATTTGTCATTTAATTAACCAGTGACATATTTGACCTCTGTACTAAATAGGCATAGAGGATGACAAATCATCTGTGGTGTCGGAGCTAACAAAGTATGAAAATGGCAGTGTTAGAATCTAATCAGTATTGAGGGGGGCGATGCTCAATGTTACATTTAAATCTTCCTACCAACACATCTAAGCCAATATGACGCCAATGTTGATGACACTTGATTGTAGGTACACAACATACTCCCCACCTCTCGCCATGATCCGTTCAGCCGTTACCGAGAACCACCTAACTCAAATTCTAGACGTCAGATTAAAACGAGACCATAGCATCGATACGGTGACCATTGGATTTACCATTTGAAAGACTCCAGTCACCTAAGTCATAGACTGTTCTCTCTGGTACCACACGGAAAGCGGTACCGGATCGCCAAGTCTAGGACCAAAAGGCTCCTTTACAGCTTCTACCCCCAAGCCATAAGACTGCTGAACAATTAATCAAATGGCCACCCGGACGAGAACACAAATCAATGCTTACCTGCTGTTTTGAGCACAGCAGCTGCATTCAGCTATAATACAATGTAAATAAAGGACAATGTCAGGTAGATAAGGTTTCCTTTAGTTATTGATTAACTTTGATTATTTCTAGTCTTTCTGAATCTATCGCTAAATATCGTATTGATAGCCAGTTAGCTAAGTAATAGCCTCTATTGCTAGAAGCTAGATAGATAGCTAATAGTGTTGCCTCTTTCTGTACATGAACATGCTTGGTTGACATCTAGCCATTTAGGAAACTTAGTTAGCTGTCATTCTTATCAACAATCCAACAGCTCATGAACCAAGTTTGAGCAGAGAGAGGGAGTGTGACTTTGTATCTAAAAACCAAAGATGATCTGTTATATTGACAATAACTTAAATTGTAAGTTGTTGCTTTGATCACATCAAAAGATATCCTCCTCGCAATCTCCAAAATACATCAGCCACAACAGCCACGTCGATAAAGGACCATTTGACGAAACTGAAGAGATTTAGCTAGCTAACGACCTCCTTTTCCACGTGGAAAAGCTAGCTAGCTGGGATTTTCTATAAGGAATCTGCCTCCCAAAAAAAGCTTCTCCCAAGTGGATGTAACACCTACTCCCTTTGCCTGCTGCACTGCTGCTTGGATTCCACCTGGGGATCTGTTCACCGTCTACTCTGGCTAGTCTCGTACAGGTACCCCCGCCACACTCCCGAGCTTTTGCTCGCTTCCAGCACACACACACTGCTGGGGCGAGTGAGTCTTGGAACTTACAATGGCTAGCCCCAAGTTGTTATATTTTTTTCTTGTGCTTTATACTATATGCCTCATGACTACTGCATGCTTTGTTGACTATGAAGTTGCTTGTTTACCCAACTGTAGGACAGACTATGTTTGTCTGACTCTCTATTGGTTACACAGACTCTTGACCTCCCATCCTATTCTAACCACCTCTCGCCGGCTTTGTATTCATGTTACCTGATGGAATTGCTATGCAATAGGATATTGTTGCCATCTGATGCACATTCAAATGTCATAAAAATTAAACACTGCAGAGTTCTCCCTGTCCTCTGCCGTGCCCTGAATGTATGTGCATTTACACCATGACCCATCTACTGTTACTAGCCCCAATACTTGTGCTCTTGATATCTGTTTCACTGATTTCTGCTCACGCAAAAGCCTGGGTTTTTGGCATGATATCATTAGAAGCATACCTCAAATGTGTTAATTGAAAGTGTGGGTTCACAGCTCCAATCCAGATGTGTTGGTCATTACTGAGACATGGATAAGAAAGAGAGTTTTGAACATTGACGTTAACCTTTCTGGTTATAACCTTTTTCAGCAAGACAGATCTTCCAAAGGTGGTGGAGTGGCACCTTCAGTGCTTAGTTGTCTCCACCAAATCTGTCCCCAAACAATTTGATTTGCTGGTTTTAACTATAATGCTTTCCAATAGCTCTTTGTTGACTGTTGCTCGGTGTTATCGTCCACCATCAGCACCGGCCTGTACCCTACCTTCCCTAAACTCTCTCCTGGCCCCTTACACTTAGTCTGAATTTGTCCTGCTATGTGACCTAAACATGCTTAAACCACCTGGACAAGTCCTAAAGCAATCTAACTCTCTAAATCTTTCTCAGATTATTACCATTCCCACAAGGTATGACTCCAAACACCCAGAAAGGCTACTCTCCTTCATATTATCCTCACAAATAATCCTGAGTATCAGTCTGGTATTGATCACTGTTTTACAGCCTGTGTTCATAATGGCAGCTCAGTGAAACTACCTGTCCTGATTTGTGATAGATGCTTGCTAAAAAAAACATATAAGCAAGCATTCCTTCACGAACTGGCCTCTGTAAATTGGTATAGAATCAGCTTGATCCCCTCTGTCGAAGATGCTTGGACCTTCATTTTTTATATTTTCACTGGTATTGTTAGCAAACTTCCCCATAAAGAAAATGAGAATAAAAAACAGGTTCAGTCGCTGGTTCGACTGTGATCTGGCAGAGTTACTCCACCTCAAGAATTCGATTTGGCAAAAGGCTTGGCACACGCATACTCAGGCTGACTGGCTCTCATTCAGGCAAATGAGAAAGAAGTGCATTGAGGCTATCCGGAAGGCCAAAGTTAGTTACTTTAAGGAGCATTTCTCTCTCTGTAGTTCTAACTGCAAGAAGTTCTGGAAAATGGTTACAGACCTGGAGAATAAACCCTCCTCCTCACAGCTGCCCATGTCCATTAATGTTGATTATGTGGTTCTTACTGACAAGGTGCACATGGCACCATTGATTCTAAGCAATGCTGTGCTGCTATTTTTATTTACTTGGCCAAAGCTTTTGATATGGTTGACCATTCCATTCTCCTGGGCCAGCTAAGGAGTATTGGTGTCTCTGAAGGGTCTTTGGCCTGGTTTGCTAACTATCTCTCTCAAAGAGTGCAGGGTATAAAAAGTCAGAACATCTGCTGTCTCAGCCACTGCCTGTCACCAAGGGAGAACCCCAAGACTTGATTCTAGGCCCCACACTCTTCTCAATTTACATCAACAATATAACTCAGGCAGTAGGAAGCTCTCTCATCCATTTATATGCAGATTATACAGTCTTATGCTCAGCTGGCCCCTCCCCAGATTTTGTGTTAAACGCTCTTCAACAACACTCTACATTGTCCTTCTCTCAGCACATATCAAAGCTGCAGGCTAAGGTTACATCTAGACTTGGTTTCCTCTATTGTAATCACTCCTCTTTCATATCAGTTGCAACTGATATGACTAACCCTGATTCAGATGACCATACTACCCATGCTAGATTATGGAGATCATTTATAGATCGGCAGATAATGGTGCTCTCGAGCGGCTAGATGTTCTTTACCAGTCGGTCATCAGATTTGTCAACAATACTTCTTATGGGACACATCACTGCACTCTACACTCCTCTGTAAACTGGTCATCTCTGTTCACCCGTCACAAGACCCACTGGTTGATGCTTATTTATAAAATCCTCTTAGGCCTCACTCCCCCCTTTCTGAGATTTCTACTGCAGCCCTCATCCTCCACATACAACACCCATTCTGCCAGTCACATTCTGTTAAAGGTCCCCAATGCACACACATTCCTGGGTCGTTCCTCTTTTCAGTTAGCTGCAGCTAACGACTGGAACAAGCTGCAAAACACACTAAAATTGGACAGTTTTATCTCCATCTCTTCATTCAAAAACTCAAAGATTGACACTCTTACTGACAGTTGTGGCTGCATCGCGTGGTGTATTGTTTTCTCTACCTTCTCTTGCCTTTGTGCTCTTGTCTGTACCCAACAATGTTTGTACCATGTTTTGTGCTGCTATCATGTTGCGCTGTTGCCATGTAGTGTTGCTACCATGCTGTGTTGTTATGTGTTGCTGCCATGCTCTCTTGTTATCATAGGTCTCTCTATATGTAGCATTGTTGTGTCTCTCTTGTCGTGATGTGTGTTTTGTCCTATATTCTTCATCCCAGCCCTCGTCCCCCCCCAGGAGGCCTGTTACTTTTAGGCAGTCATTGTAAGTAATAATTTGTTGTTAAATTACATTCCTAGTTAAATAAAGGTTAAATAAAAAAATACAATATACATTGACTCCCCGTACCTACACGACTCGGTACTGTTACCCCCTCCCCTGTACATTGCCTCATTATCGATATTGTTATTTTATTGTGTTACTTTTTTATTTTATTTTCTAATTTAGTTTATTCATAAATATTTTCTATTGAACTGCATTGTTGGTTAAGGGCTTGAAAGTAAGCAACCGGCTGAGGCGCGGGAGCCTGACGAGCCGGCTGAGGCACGGGAGCCTGACGAGCCGGCTGAGGCACGGGAGCCTGACGAGCCGGCTGAGGCACGGGAGCCTGACGAGCCGGCTGAGGCACGGGAGCCTGACGAGCCGGCTGAGGCACTGGAGCCTGACGAGCCGGCTAAGGCACGGGAACCAGTCGAACCGGCTGAGGCGCGGGAGCCTGATGAGCCGGCTGAGGCACGGGAGCCTGACGAGCCGGCTGAGGCACGGGAGCCTGACGAGCCGGCTAAGGCACGGGAACCAGTCGAACCGGCTGAGGCGCGGGAACCTGATGAGCCGGGCGGAGGCGTGGGAGCCTGACGAGCCAACAGAGGCTTGAGAACCTATTGAGCCAGCTGAGGCATGGAAGCCTGACAGGCTAGCTAAGTCATCCCCGGTAGCTTCGGCAATGGAAGCCTGACGAGCCAACCCAAGGCTTGTGAACCTATCGAGCCAGCTGACGCATGGAAGCCTGACGAGCCAGCTGAGGCAGCTGCCCTTGGACCCGACATTACCAGTAAAACATCCCTATTGCTTCCCTTTGGCGAGGCATTATTCTGTAACGGGTACGCTACACCAAAGTTTCATCGGAATTTATAGTATCATTAAACAGTTACGCCTGCATTGCAATTTACGGCTATTTACTGTAAATAACTCATTCAGTACACTGTTGTTAGTTTTATTGTATAATACTGTATTTTCCAACAGTGTGCCCAGCAGCTGCTGAAAATATTCTTCCACTTTACCGTCACTTCAAGAAGATATTTACTAGTCTGAGCTTCATTCGTCTCACCCGACAGCAAGAAATATGTAAGTAGTAATTTTTACAGGAGGCTTCCAATTACAGTTAATGAGAGTATTTCTGTAAAACACATTTAAGGTATTTTACTGGGTATTTCACCATTGAAATGACAGAAAAGTAAGACACACATAAACACACAAACACACACACACACACACACACACACACACACACGCACGCACGCACGCACGCACGCACGCACGCACGCACGCACGCACGCACACACACACACACACAAACACGCACACACACAATACATTAGACGTGATAAGATAACTTATTCAGGGACAAATGAGGGAGAGACCATGTCTCGCCATACTCCACATTTATAATTACATGAACCTTTGCTTCACTAGATCAGGAACCTCATTGCCAATTCATTTCAGGGCAAACCTTCTGAAATAATTATTCTGAATCTCCAACTAATAGACATTTATAGGGGGTAACATCATTCATGGAATGGCTAGAAAAACATGCTGTCAAAAGTTACACTGTAAAAATAGTCAGCGACCCATGGTAGCATGATGGAAGTTGTTGCTTCAAAATGAAATCTGTTATTGTTCAAATAAATTTGTTTTGGCCATCAACACAAGTTACACCGCCAAATGCTCACTATAGCCACATGAAAAAAATAAAAGCACCAGAAGGTTTGCTTCCTGCTTAAGCTCGTCAATCGAGACAAAGACAGAGAGCTGAGAAGAGACAAAAGTGTGAGTTTCAAACTGAGATAAATTCATTAGAAGACTTCAATACAGACTGAGAATGACTCATTAAATAGTGGCTGGCTTTTGCTTAATGACTCTCTCCTCATGTTGGGCTACTTGGGATGCTGCTAATGAAACAGTGTATGTGTGTATATGTATTTGCATGAGTGTGTGGCAAGCGCGCGCGCGCACGCACGTGAGTTGAGTGTGCGCGCGCGTGTGTGTGTGTGTGTGTGTGTGTGGGTGGTGATTAGACAGACAGATAGGATAGGATATGAGGCAGTAGACACACACAGTCCTGCTTCCTGTATCTATTCACCTGACACTCAGGCATTATACAAAATTGAGCAGCGATAATGCCTTCCAAAATTCATATGAATCTGCTGCTGCAAGTGTGCAGAGGTAGCTGCACACAACCACACACACGCACACAGCATGTGCACACACACGCACGGGCACACACACACACACACGGACACACACGTGCACACACCTCTATGCATTTAATAGTTTGGATGATAAAGATCACTGTAATAAAGTCTTCCAGTCAGAAGGAGACAGGCATATTTGATATTCTAATTTCATTTAACCTCTCAGTACACAATGATGAACAGTTTCTCAACTCAAGTCAAAACTAACTTAGCAATGGGTCCAAAATGGCACCCTAAAATGGCACCCTATTCCCTATATAGTGCACTACTTTTGTCCAGGGCCCATCGAGCTCTCTGAAAAGTAATAAAGTAATACACTTTGGAATAGGGTGCCATTTGGGACACACAGTGTCTGAACAAAATACACAAATATAATTTTGACCGTTCAATATTTTGATATAGACTGAGTGTACAAAAAATTAGGAACAACGGCTCTTTCCATGACAAACTGACCAGGTGAATCCAGGTAAAAGCTATGATCCCTTACTAATGTCGCCGTTAAATCCAATTCAATCAGTATCAACGAAGGGAAGGAGACAGGTTAAAGAATCATTTTTAAGCCTTGAGACAATTCAGACGTAGATTGTGTATGTGTACCATTCAGACAGTGAATGGGAAAGACACAAGATTGAAGTGCCTTTAAACAGGGTATGGCAGTAAATGCCAGGCGTACCGGTTTGAGTGTTTTATGAACTGCAATGCTGCTGGGATTTTCACGCTCCACAGTTTCCTGTGTGTATCAAGAATGGTACACTACCCAAAGAACATCCAGCCAGCTTGACACAACTGTGGGAAACATTGGAGTCAACTTGGGCCAGAATCCCTGTGGAACGCTTTCAACAACTTGTAGAGTCCATGTCCCGGCGAATTGAGGCTGTTCTGAGGGCAAAAGGGGGTGCAATTCAATAATTTTCGTAATGATTTGTCCACTCAGTGTATATTATATATATTATTATTGTTTGTGTACAGATATTGATATATATCATTTTACTGTGGTTTTGAGTGGGTCAGCACAAGTGTTGAACCATTTCTTAACATGTGCGAGAGCCATGTGAAACGATGGGCCCACGACCAGTGGTTTCCTTTTCCAGTTATTGCACCACCACGAGTGGCTCAGCGGTCTAAGGCACTGCATCTCAGTGCAAGAGGCATCACTACAGTCCCTGGTTTGAAAACAGGCTGTATCACATCCGCCCGTGATTGGGAGTCCCATAGGGCGGCGCAAAATTGGCCCAGCGTCGTCCGGGTTTGGCTGTCATTGTAAATAAGAATTTGTTCTTAACTGGCTTGCCTAGATAAATAACGGATATATAAAATATACTGAATGTTGCACTGCCCGGAGAACCCCTGAAGTACACCCTCATGTAGGCCTATGGTCTCATGAGTCTTCTCAAGTACCCGCTGTGGGTAGGTCCTAGAACCACTGCCCTAGACAACAAAAGTGGCACAAACAATACGCACAACCATGTTTTCCATCTGGCAAATGACATACTACTCCTTCTTGTTCTAGAAATTGTTTGTGATTGTGTGTGTTTGTGTGTGTTCTCAGAAAATTGGCCAGTGTAATCAGTGTTATTGTTTTTACACTGTGGAGAGTAAAACAGTCCCATTAAAACCACGCCTCATTATCATATTTCCCAGCATGCTCTACTGCAAGTAGATTTTTTTGGAATTGTTTTTAATATCTGTGTTTTTGCATGTACATTAATTGATTAATCTTATGCTACACAAAGATAAATAACAAACATACATTCTAAACTAATCCAAACAGTTAGTTTGATTTATTACCCCCATTACTAAAATGTTTGTTCCGGTTTAAATTGTTTAGGAAGTCTCCTAACCCTGACAGTCATTCTGAATTTCCCACTGTTGGATATTCTAACTCTTGCTGGACTCCAATAGGAATTACACCTGCAAGGCAGGCTAATGTGACTTGCAGTCCTGATGTCGTATGTTAACTATGAGTCTCCTAACACAACTGTGTTGGAGTAAAACTAGGCCAATATCTGAGGCCTTACAATATGTAATATATTTTCATAATTTAATGAATGCTACAGATTTTTTAAATGAAAGACTTCAACAACCATGTCTATGTCCCTAACAAATACAGTCATGGTTGTTGACTCTAGGACTTACTCAAAAAGAAAAGGGACTCTGGGAAATATGCAAATTAGGCTTTACACCATGCAGTCTTAGCACATCACCCAAAATGATTTAATGTAACAAGACACGTGTTCATTTCTTACATTTTAGAAAGTGTAACAGAGTTAGCACTAAGCAAATTGAGTCCAGTTTACTCTAAATGTTATGTTTTACAATGTACAATTGAGTTCCTTTGAACAATTTAAGAATTGAATGGGAAACACTGCAACAGAGTTAAATCTTTAACACTTTAAAATATGTTATTTTTTACAGTGGGATCTTCCCTGAAAATAGCGTACATTTTACACTTGAATGTACACCATTGACTTTTCTTTGTGTGTCTCCATATGCTTGCGTGTACGTCGCACAATGTGTTTGCGCGCACGTGTGTATTGTGTGAGGTGCAATCACATGCAGTGTTGCTACTGATAAGGCTAGTAATAACACTCTCTCTATCCCTCCTGGAAAAGTGAAGGCTGAGTCCCAAACGGCACCCTATTACCTATTACCACTACGGCCCTGGTCAAAAGTAGTGCACTACATAGGGAATAGGATGCACTTTGGGATGCACCCAAGGACTCATAAGACAATATGCCATCTGAATTGCCATGATTTGCATTGAGATTGGTTTAATTATGAGTAAGAGTCAAGACTCTCGCTTGGATGGGATGGTTGGGAATCGATTGGGAAACGTGAATAATGAGAAACGTCACAGCAATAACTTCTTAATATAATAATAATAACTTCTATCAGAGCTGCAATACAGCATCAATCTCAATGTGAAACATTCCATATAGTAAACTAGCTAACACCGCTCAGCAATCACAAAGCAGAGAGATGGAGACGGTGTATTTACTGTAGACTAGCTAACACCGCTCAGCAATCACAAAGCAGAGAGATGGAGACGGTGTATTTACTGTAGACTAGCTAACACCGCTCAGCAATCACAAAGCAGAGAGATGGAGACGGTGTATTTACTGTAGACTAGCTAACACCGCTCAGCAATCACAAAGCAGAGAGATGGAGACGGTGTATTTACTGTAGACTCGCTAACACCGCTCAGCAATCACAAAGCAGAGAGATGGAGACGGTGTATTTACTGTAGACTAGCTAACACCGCTCAGCAATCACAAAGCAGAGAGATGGAGACGGTGTATTTACTGTAGACTAGCTAACACCGCTCAGCAATCACAAAGCAGAGAGATGGAGACGGTGTATTTACTGTAGACTAGCTAACACCGCTCAGCAATCACAAAGCAGAGAGATGGAGACGGTGTATTTACTGTAGACTAGCTAACACCGCTCAGCAATCACAAAGCAGAGAGATGGAGACGGTGTATTTACTGTAGACTAGCTAACACCGCTCAGCAATCAAAAAGCAGAGAGATGGAGACGGTGTATTTACTGTAGACTAGCTAACACCGCTCAGCAATCACAAAGCAGAGAGATGGAGACGGTGTATTTACTGTAGACTAGCTAACACCGCTCAGCAATTACAAAGCAGAGAGATGGAGACGGTGTATTTACTGTAGACTAGCTAACACCGCTCAGCAATCACAAAGCAGAGATATGGAGACGGTGTATTTACTGTAGACTAGCTAACACCGCTCAGCAATCACAAAGCAGAGAGATGGAGACGGTGTATTTACTGTAGACTAGCTAACACCGCTCAGCAATCACAAAGCAGAGAGATGGAGACGGTGTATTTACTGTAGACTAGCTAACACCGCTCAGCAATCACAAAGCAGAGAGATGGAGACGGTGTATTTACTGTAGACTAGCTAACACCGCTCAGCAATCACAAAGCAGAGAGATGGAGACGGTGTATTTACTGTAGACTAGCTAACACCGCTCAGCAATCACAAAGCAGAGAGATGGAGACGGTGTATTTACTGTAGACTAGCTAACACCGCTCAGCAATCACAAAGCAGAGATGGAGACGGTGTATTTACTGTAGACTAGCTAACACCGCTCAGCAATCACAAAGCAGAGAGATGGAGACGGTGTATTTACTGTAGACTAGCTAACACCGCTCAGCAATCACAAAGCAGAGAGATGGAGACGGTGTATTTACTGTAGACTAGCTAACACCGCTCAGCAATCACAAGGCAGAGAGATGGAGACGGTGTATTTACTGTAGACTAGCTAACACCGCTCAGCAATCACAAAGCAGAGAGATGGAGACGGTGTATTTACTGTAGACTAGCTAACACCGCTCAGCAATCACAAAGCAGAGAGATGGAGACGGTGTATTTACTGTAGACTAGCTAACACCGCTCAGCAATCACAAAGCAGAGAGATGGAGACGGTGTATTTACTGTAGACTAGCTAACACCGCTCAGCAATCACAAAGCAGAGAGATGGAGACGGTGTATTTACTGTAGACTAGCTAACACCGCTCAGCAATCACAAGGCAGAGAGATGGAGACGGTGTATTTACTGTAGACTAGCTAACACCGCTCAGCAATCACAAAGCAGAGAGATGGAGACGGTGTATTTACTGTAGACTAGCTAACACCGCTCAGCAATCACAAAGCAGAGAGATGGAGACGGTGTATTTACTGTAGACTAGCTAACACCGCTCAGCAATCACAAAGCAGAGAGATGGAGACGGTGTATTTACTGTAGACTGGCTAACACCGCTCAGCAATCACAAAGCAGAGAGATGGAGACGGTGTATTTACTGTAGACTGGCCAACACCGCTCAGCAATCACAAAGCAGAGAGATGGAGACGGTGTATTTACTGTAGACTAGCCAACACCGCTCAGCAATCACAAAGCAGAGAGATGGAGACGGTGTATTTACTGTAGACTAGCCAACACCGCTCAGCAATCACAAAGCAGAGAGATGGAGACGGTGTATTTACTGTAGACTAGCTAACACCGCTCAGCAATCAAAAAGCAGAGAGATGGAGACGGTGTATTTACTGTAGACTAGCTAACACCGCTCAGCAATCACAAAGCAGAGAGATGGAGACGGTGTATTTACTGTAGACTAGCTAACACCGCTCAGCAATCACAAAGCAGAGAGATGGAGACGGTGTATTTACTGTAGACTAGCTAACACCGCTCAGCAATCACAAAGCAGAGAGATGGAGACGGTGTATTTACTGTAGACTAGCTAACACCGCTCAGCAATCACAAAGCAGAGAGATGGAGACGGTGTATTTACTGTAGACTGGCCAACACCGCTCAGCAATCACAAAGCAGAGAGATGGAGACGGTGTATTTACTGTAGACTAGCTAACACCGCTCAGCAATCACAAAGCAGAGAGATGGAGACGGTGTATTTACTGTAGACTAGCTAACACCGCTCAGCAATCACAAAGCAGAGAGATGGAGACGGTGTATTTACTGTAGACTAGCTAACACCGCTCAGCAATCACAAAGCAGAGAGATGGAGACGGTGTATTTACTGTAGACTAGCTAACACCGCTCAGCAATCACAAAGCAGAGAGATGGAGACGGTGTATTTACTGTAGACTAGCTAACACCGCTCAGCAATCACAAAGCAGAGAGATGGAGACGGTGTATTTACTGTAGACTAGCTAACACCGCTCAGCAATCACAAAGCAGAGAGATGGAGACGGTGTATTTACTGTAGACTAGCTAACACCGCTCAGCAATCACAAAGCAGAGAGATGGAGACGGTGTATTTACTGTAGACTAGCTAACACCGCTCAGCAATCACAAAGCAGAGAGATGGAAATGAAAACCTTGAGAGGAACACAATATCCAAGGAATTAAAAAAGATTTAAGATTAATTTAAGATTTAAGCCGATATGCATTGGTGTATTTTAATATTGTCTTATACATTAAAAGCTTTTTAACTTTCAAACCCACATGAGTGCCTAAACTTGGATTTTTAATGCCACTTAGCACCTATTTGTGGTAGAGAGGGGCAGTTCCCCTTACTGCTCCATAGACAAGCACCATGATTTTAAAGCGGATCCAAGTTTCAACTGAAAGCCAGTGGACTGTGCAGAGTGATATGGGAGAACTTGGGAAGGTTGAACATCAGGCGAACAGAGAGTTGCAATAGTCCAGACAGAAGATGAAAAAGTGCCTGGATAAGGTCCTGCAGCGAGTCACTGCTTTGATGTTTGCAGAGAACCACAGGGTCCAGGGTCACGCCAAGATTCGTTGAACTCTGAGAGGAGGGACACCCTGGAGTTGTAGAGAGGACTTGGAGTGGGAAGCCCTTCCCCGGGAGGAAGAGCAGCTCTGTCTTGTCGAGGTTGAGCTTGATGTGGTGGGCCGACATCCCCGCTGAGATGTCTGCCAGGCACGCAGAGATGCGTGTCGTCACGTGGGTGTCAGAAGGGGAAGGAGAACAGCTGTTGAATGTCATCAGCATAGCAATGAAAAGAGAGACCATGAGAGGATATGATGGAGCCAAGTGACTTGGTGTATAGAGAGAATAGAAGAGGGCCTAAAACCAAGCCCTATCGGACGCCAGTAATGAGTGTGTGTGTGTGTGTGTGTGTGTGTGTGTGTGTGTGTGTGTGTGTGTGTGTGTGTGTGTGTGTGTGTGTGTGTGTGTGTGTGTGTGTGTGTGTGTGTGTGTGTGTGTGTGTGTGTGTGTGTGTGTGTGTGTGTGTGTGTGTGTGTGTGTGTGTGTGTGTGTGTGTGTGTGTGTGTCTAATGTGCATTTATAAACCACAGCATGACACATCAAAGATAATCTCACACAGCTAGGAGGTCTGCAGAGAAACACATGGAGTAGATGCATAAAACAAAGAATGCGTTTAGCTTGTCAACTGTGGTATAAAGTGTGTTAGAGTGGTGTAAAGTGTGTCAGAGTGGTGTAAAGTGTGTCAGAGTGGTGTAAAGTGTGTCAGAGTGGTGTAAAGGGTTTCAGAGTGGTATAAAGGGTTTCAGAGTGGTATAAAGGGTTTCAGAGTGGTATAAAGGGTTTCAGAGTGGAATATAGTGTGTCAGAGTGGTATAAAGGGTTTCAGAGTGGTATATAGTGTGTCAGAGTGGTATAAAGGGTTTCAGAGTGGTATAAAGGGTTTCAGAGTGGTATAAAGGGTTTCAGAGTGGTATAAAGGGTTTCAGAGTGGAATATAGAGTGTCAGAGTGGTATAAAGGGTTTCAGAGTGGAATATAGTGTGTCAGAGTGGTATAAAGGGTTTCAGAGTGGTATAAAGGGTTTCAGAGTGGTATAAAGGGTTTCAGAGTGGTATAAAGGGTTTCAGAGTGGTATATAGTGTGTCAGAGTGGTATAAAGGGTTTCAGAGTGGTATAAAGGGTTTCAGAGTGGTATAAAGGGTTTCAGAGTGGTATAAAGGGTTTCAGAGTGGAATATAGTGTGTCAGAGTGGTATAAAGGGTTTCAGAGTGGTATAAAGGGTTTCAGAGTGGTATAAAGGGTTTCAGAGTGGAATATAGTGTGTCAGAGTGGTATAAAGGGTTTCAGAGTGGTATAAAGGGTTCCAGAGTGGAATATAGTGTGTCAGAGTGGTATAAAGTGTTTCAAAGTGGTATAAAGTGTGTCAGAGTGGTATAAAGTGTGTCAGAGTAGTATAAAGTGTGTCAGAGTGGTATAAAGGGTTTCAGAGTGGTATAAAGTGTGTCAGGGTGGTATTAAGGGTTTCAGAGTGGTATAAAGTGTGTCAGAGTGGTATAAAGTGTGTCAGGGTGGTATAAAGTGTGTCATCTTCACTGAGTAAAGGACTTACATACAGACAGTATGTGCATGTAAAGGAACTGCGCTAAGTCTATCATGTGGTGGCTGCATGGGCAAAGCAGAAGGCTTACATGAAGAGAAGGAGGACCTGTGTTGAAATGGATCAGCCGTGAGCTAGGCTGGGCTGTATTGGCACAGGAGAAGGCTGACATAGAGGGAAGGACCCATCGTGAGAAAAACTGAGAAACAGACAGAAGGCGGTTCCTTTTGATGTGAGCGTTAAACATCAAATCATCAATTCAATTAAATTCAATTAAAGCATATCTCTCCTAGATGCCTCTGGATTATTATCTCACTAACGAGGACCTGTAGATCAACATTGAAAGGACGCCTCTCTATTTCTCCCACTCTCTTTTTCATTCTCTCCCTTTACTTCTCAATTTCCCTTTCTTTCTTGCTCTTCCCTTCTCGCTCTCTCTGTCTCTGTCTCTTTCTCTATATCTATCATTCCCCCTCTAATCAGATGAAAGAATGCCTGAGACTACAAAGTCACAGCACCCATTCCCACCCTATCTCCCGCTGGTTCTGTCCGTCTGCATTGTTCCTCTCTCTCTCTCTCTCTCTCTCTCTCTCTCTCTCTCTCTCTCTCTCTCTCTCTCTCTCTCTCTCTCTCTCTCTCTCTCTCTCTCTCTCTCTCTCTCTCTCTCTCTCTCTCTCTCCCTCCCTCCCTCCCTCCCTCCCTCCCTCCCTCCCTCTCTCTCTCTCTCTGCCATCTCTCTCTCTGTTGATCTTAATCTCTCTCTTTCACTCTCTCCCACTCCACCCCCCCTCTCTCCATCTCTCGCCTGTCTATCTCTATCTTTCTCTCTCCATCTCTCTTTTCTAATCTATGTGGCACACATAGTCATTGTTATTCAGGTAAGCAGAGGAAAGTAAGTCTCAGTCTTAGCAAGTATCTAGACTTAATTAGCTGAAGTTTCTCTCTGGTAATGAGACAGATGGCACCCATCCCTGTTCCCTATATAGTGCACCAATTTTGACCAGACCCCTGTCAAGAGTACTGCACTACATAGGGAATAGGGTGCCATTTGGGATGCAGGCAGTGTTCTCTCTGAAGCTGCCTGGCTAGCTGCTGCCTGCTTCTCTCCAAACCTGACAGAGAGATGATTTGAAGAGAGAGAGAGTGTGTGTGTGTGTGTGTGTGTGTGTGTGTGTGTGTGTGTGTGTGTGTGTGTGTGTGTGTGTGTGTGTGTGTGTGTGTGTGTGTGTGTGTGTGTGTGTGTGTGTGTGTGCGTGCGTGCGTGCGTGCGTGCGTGCGTGCGTGCGTGCGTGCGTGCGTGTGTGTGTGTGTGTGTGTGTGTGTGTGTGTGTGTGTGTGTGTGTGTGTGTGCGTGCGTGCGTGCGTGCGTGCGTGCGTGCGTGTGTGCGTGTGTGCATGTGTGCGTGCGTGCGTGTGTGTGTGTGTAGATGATTTGTCAGTTCCCTGTATCACACAGAGCCTGTCTACACCTGTCACCACGATCAAGTCACAAATACCTGACTACAGTAGTCTATGGCTCAGTAGTCTACATTTACTGAAACATGATATGTTCTGTGAGCCTTATTTACCATGTTGAGTTACATATGTGTCATATCTGACATGATTATATCGAAATGGCACATGGAAGGATCGAATGAATGATAGTTTGGCTAGCCACTGGCAGTGTTTTCTTTTTCCAACAAGCGTTTTTTTTCTGCTGGGTCGAAAAGGGCACAATTCACATTCACAGAGAGTAAATCATTAATGCTGATTGGGGGAGAGAGAGAGAGCGAGAGAGAGAGAGAGAGAGAGAGAGAGAGAGAGAGAGAGAGAGAGAGAGAGAGAGAGAGAGAGAGAGAGAGAGAGAGAGAGAGAGAGAGAGAGCGAGAGAGAGAGAGAGAGAGAGAGGAGAGCAAGAGAGAGAGAGAGATGTTGTTGGTCCCACCATTTATTTATATATAAATACAGTATATATATATTTTAAATATATATATGTTTTCTATATGTATACTTTGACAATGTAAGTAATAATGAACTTTCCATGTCAATAAAGTCAATTGAATTGAATTGAGATGAAGACAAAGAAAGAAAGAGAGAAAGAGAGAGAGACATGAAGACAGAAAGAGAGAGGGAGGTTTAAACACGGTTTGACCTTTCTATAGCCACTTACTTTCATGTTGCTAAGTTGCTCATTTGTTTGGGATGTTCTCTCTCTCCCTCCCTCTCTGTCTCTCTCTCGCTCTCTCTCTTCTCTCTATCTCTGTCTCTTCTTTCTCTATCTCTCATCCTCAAAGACATTTATAAAACACTTTTCAACATTGAGAGAAGTCAGGATACAGCCATTTATCTTGACGTCAAATTTTGCTGACAGCCGATATCTAAGACCAGAGTCAGAACATCTAGCATGCTGCCATGGTAACATCTAAGACTATTTGTGTCTCACTGATCCAAATAATTTATACTGACTGTCTCTGGATCGACACTGAACAAAAATATAAACGCAACATGTAAAGTGTTCATGAGCAGAAACAAAAGATCCCTAAAATGTTCCATACCCACAAAAAGCTTATTTCTCTTAAATGTTGTGCACAAATTTGTTTACATCCCTGTTAGTGAGTATTTCTCCTTTGCCAAGATCCACCTGACAGGTGTGGCATATCAAGAAGCTGATTAAACAGCGTGATCATTACACAGGGGCACCTTGCACTGGGGACAATAAAAGGTCACTCTGAAATGTGCAATTTTGTCACACAACTCAATGCCACAGATGTCTCAAGTTTTGAGGGAGCGTGCAATTGGCATGCTGACTGCAGGAATGTCCACCAGAGCTGTTGCTAGAGAATTGAATGTTCATTTCTCTACAATAAGCTGCCTCCTAAGTTCTTTTAGAGAATTTGGCAGTACGTACAACTGGCCTCACAACCTCAGACCACATGTACGGCGTTGTGTCGGCGAACAGTTTGCTGATGTCAAGGTTATGAACAGAGAGCTCCATGGTGGCGGTGGGGTTATGGTGTGGGCAGGCATAAGCTAGGGACAATGTAGACAATTTCATTTTATCAATGACAATTTGAATGTACAGAGATACCGTGACGAGATCCTGAGGCCCATTGTCATGCCATTTATCCACCGCCATCATCTCAGGTTACAGCATAAAGCACGGCCCCATGTCGCAAGGATCTGTACAATATTGCTGGAGGCTGAAAATGTCCCAGTTCTTCCATGGCCTGCATACTGACCAGACATGTCACCCACTAAGCATGTTTGGGATGTTCTGGCTCGACGTGTACGACAGCGTGTTCCAGTTCTCGCCAATATCCAGCAACTTTGCACAGTCAATGAAGAGGAGTGGGACAACATTCCACAGGCCACAATAAATTTTATGTGTATTTTATTTTATTTAACCTTTATTTAACTAGGCAGGCCTCCTGAGGGGAGGGGTGCTAGAATTAAAAATCAAAATAAATTAAATAAATATATGACAAAACTCACATCATGACAAGAGAGACAACACTACATAAAGAGATATCTAAGACAACAACATAGCATGGCAGCAACACATGACAACACAGCATAATAGCAACACAACATGACAACAACATGGTAGCAACGCAACATAGCAGCAGCACAACATGGTTGCAACACAAAACAGGGTACAAACATTATTGGGCACAGACAACAACACAAAGGGCAAGAAGGTAGAGAAAACAATACATTACGCAAAGCAGCCACAACTGTCAGTAAGTGTCTATGATTGAATCTTTGAGTAAAGAGATTGAGATAACAACCTGATAAACTCTATGTGAAGGGAGATGTGTTGCACTGCAGTATCTGGTCACACCAGATACTGACTCGTTTTCTGATCCATGTGACCAACATATGCATATATGTATTCTCAGTCATGTAAAATCCATAGATTAGGGCCTAATGAATTTATGTAAATTGACTGATTTCCTTACATGAACTGTAACTCAGTCAAATTGTAGAAATTGTTGCATGTTGCATTTTTGTTCAGTATATTTTCACGGTGTCTGTATGTTTGTGTGTGCATGCGGGTATGCATGCTCGGCAGGCCAACAAGGTCCTCAGATGATGTCGGATACACTGGACCACACAGCATGTTCAAGATTTTTTATTTTTTTAACTAGGCAAGTCAGTTAAGAACTAATTCTTATTTTCAATGACAGCCTAGGAACAGTGGGTTAACTTCCTCGTTCAGGGACAGAACAGCAGATTTTTACCTTGTCAGCTCCGTGATTAGATCTTGCAACCTTTCGGTTGCGAGTCCAATGCTCTTACCACTAGGCTACCTGCCGCCCCAGATGCCAAGTTTTCAAGAGGACAAAGAATAACTCCCCATGTTACAACACAAATGGCCACATCAAACACGTCAGACACCCCCACTGAAAGTTTAAACCGAGATTCAAAGAGAGCACAACAAAACATGTTCCTCCTCAGGAGACTGAAAAGATTTGGTATTTGTCCTCAGATCTTCAAATTTTTTACAGCTGCAACATCGAGAGCATCCTGGCAGGTTGCATCACTGCCTGGAATGGCAACTGCTCGGCCTCCAACCGCAAGGCACTACAGAGGGTAGTGCGTATGGCCCAGTACATCAACGGGGCCAAGCTTCCTGCCATCCAGGACCTCTATACCAGGCGGTGTCAGAGGAAGGACCTAAAAATTGTCAAAGACTCCAGCCACCCTAGTCATAGACTGTTCTCTGCTACCACACAGCAAGCTGTACCAGAGCACCAAGTCTAGGTCCAAGAGGCTTCTAAACAGCTTCTACCTCCAAGCCAAGACTCCTGAACAGCTAAACAAATGGCTACCCAGACTATTTGCATTGCCCCCCCCGTGCTGCTGCTACTCTCTGTTATTATTATTTTTTAAATTGCATTTCACCTTTATTTAATCAGGTAGGCCAGTTGAGAACAAGTTCTCATTTACAACTGCGACCTGGCCAAGATAAAGCAAAGCAGTGCGACAAAAACAATAACACAGAGTTACACATAAACAAACGTACAGTCAATAACACAATAGGAAAAATATATGTACAGTGTATGCAAATGTAGAAGAGTAGGGAGGTAAAGCAATAAATAGACCATAGAGGCAAAATAATTACAATTTAGCATTAACACTGGAGTGATAGATGTGCAGATCGTGATGTGCAAGTAGAGACATTGTGGTGCAAAAGAGCAAGAAGATAAATAACAGTATGGGGATGAGGTAGTTGGGTGTGCTATTTACAGATTGGCTGAGTACAGGTACAGTGATTGGTTAGCTGCTCTGATAGCGGATTCTTAAAGTTAGAGAGGGAGATATAAGTTCCCAGTTTCAGTGATTTCTGCAGTTCGTTCCAGAAATTGGTAGCAATCGGTTGCAGAGCATGCATTTAATTTGACTAGCATTTAAAAGTAGTTGGAGGCCACAGAAGGAGTGTTCTATGGCATCGATGCTCGTTTGGAGGTTTGTTAACACAGTGTCCAAAGAAGGGCCAGAAGTATGCAGAATGGTGTCGTCTGCGTAGAGGTGGATCAGAGAATCACCAGCAGCAAGAGCGACATCATTGATATATACAGAGAAAATAGTCGGTCCAAGAATTTAACCCTGTGGTACCCCCATAGAGACTGCCAGAGGTCTGAACAACAGGCCCTCCGATTTGACACATTGAACTATACCTTGGGCAAGTTGCTGCAGGGGGTGTTGAGCTGTTGGGGTAGCCAGGTGGAAAGCATAGCCAGCCGTAGAAAAATGCTTATTGAAATGATCGATTATCGTAGATTTATCGGTGGTGACAGTGTTTCCTAGCCTCAGTGCAGTGGGCAGCTGGGAGGAGGTGCTCTTATTCTCCATGGACACTTTACAGTGTCCCAAAACATTTTGGAATTAGTGCTACAGGATGCAAATTTCTGTTTGAAAAAGCTAGTCTTATTTATCCCAACTGAATGTGTATATTGGTTCCTGACTTCCCTGAAAAGTTGCATATCGCGGAGGCTATTTGATGCTAATGCAGAACGCCACAGGATATTTTTGTGCTGGTCAATGGCAGTCAAGTCTTGGGTGAACCAAGGGCTATATCTGTTCTTAGTTCTGCATTTTTTGAACAGGGCATGCTGATTTAAGATGGTGAGGAAAGCACTTATAAAGAGCATCCAGCCATCCTCTACTTATAGGATGAGGTCAATATCCTTCCAGGATACCCGGGCCAGGATATCTATGCATAGTCACTTTACTAACTCTACCTACATGTACATATTACCTCAATTACCTTGACATCGGTGCCCCCGCATATTGACTCTGTACTGATAACCCCTGTATATAGCCCCACTATTGTAATTTACTGCTGCTCTTTAATTATTTGTTATTTTTACTTTTTGGGGGGTTATTTTTTTTAAACTGCATTGTTGGTTAAGGGCTTGTAAGTAAGCATTTCACTGTAAGGTCAACAGCTGTATTCGGCGCATGTGACAAATAAGATGTGATTTGAATTGCTAGGCCTAATACATAGCGGTAGACTTGGAATCCATCCCAAATGTCACACTATTCCCTATATAGTGCAATACTTTTAGCCAGAACCCATGGCCCTGTGTAGTGCACTATGTAGGGAATACACTCTCAGAAATAAAGGTTTAGATGTCTTCTTAAAGGGATTGTCACTGTAGTGGTACCCTGTAAGGTGCATCCTTTGTACTCGTAGTTATAGGTCCCTTAGGGAACAAGATGGTACAGGTACAAAAGGAAAAAGTGCCATCTGCAGTTAGAATGACTGCCAAGGTAGGAAATATTGCTTAATGAGACTACATAAAACCACGTAAATTGGAATAATCATCTCAATAACAAGTGAAACGAGTTCAACAACTACTTACCGATTGGATTGTTTTAGAAAAATGTAGTATAAGATCAACTAATCAATCAAGATTGATTAGATATTAAAACAAACTATTCTAAAATGCAACTTGCCACAAAGCATGCTAGGGAAATATGCTAATGAGGCACCACCCATGTTTTTTCACTGGCAGAAATGAACTCAATGCAGTCGAGTAACAGTGATGATTCCACTGTGATTCAAAAACACTTCATATATTCACTATGTGGTGGCAATGTCCCTCTAGGGCAGGGGTGTCAAAGTCAAATGGACGGAGGGCCAAATAAAAAATTTAGCTACAAGCCGAGGGCCGGACTGTTCGAATGTTCATTGAAAATTTTTTAAATGACGCATATAGTCTAGTGAACCTAATTGAACCTACTGAAAACCTAACAAATATATTCCAATATGATCAGATAAATAAAGCAATATTTTCTTATGGCTCTGTCAGTAATCTTTAATTTTCAACAGACACAAAAGACAAATTTCCTTTATATAAAAATCCCCATAACATGAACATTAAATGAAAGAAACCGGTATTCAAGGCACCATCAGTAGCCTATATTTTCTATTTTAGCAAAAGTGGGCTAAATTTACTTCAAAGAAAAAAACAATAATAGCAATTTTCTATCATCCACTCAACTGAAATATTTTTAAAATATAATTGGATTGAAATACAATAAAATAAAGTGCAAAAATCTATTAATCAAAAACAACACTTTGTTTAAGGAGAAGTAACATGCAGTGAAAACAAATATTAAACTTTAACTTTTAAACTTGAACTGAGTAAAAACTCTAAATATGTGATTGCACAGTAATGTTCACTTGTTTGAGGTTGAGGGTGATACTTGGTGGTGTCCCATCTTTTCCACAAGTTCATCAATGTTCGGGGTAAGGCTCTGAGCTGAGGAAATCCTCAGAATTGAGTGGAGGTGTTCAGCAGTAAGTCGACTTCTGTGTGATGTTTTGTTCAAGTTCATCAAAGAAAACAGTTGTTCACACAGGTATGTGCTGCCAAACATAGACAACGTTTGAGCAGCCTGGATGCGCAGCTGGGGCATTGTGTCGGGGAGGAAACGGGCGAACTCCGCAGCACCCACTGCCGCATATTTTGCCCTCAGTGCATCATTGCATTGGAGGTCAATCAACTCCATTTGGAGGTTTGGTGGTGAGCTTTCCACGTCAACAGCAAATGGGTTACCGAGCAGTTCCAACCTGCTTTTTGTGCTTCAAAGTCAGCAAATCGGCGTCGAAAGTCAGCGGCAAGCATACCTATTTTATCAGCCAACTGTGCGCTCGGGAACGCACTGGTAGAGAGCTTCTCTTTCATGGTCTGGCAGCTGGGAAAGTGGCTCAAATTTTCTTTCCGCATCTGCGTCTCCCACAGAGTCAGTTTGGTTTTAAATGCCTTCACTGTACTGTACATATCAGAGATGACACGATCCCGACCCTGCAGCTGCAAGTTCATTGCATTCAGATGACTCGTAATGTCACACAGAAAAGCCATTTCACACAGAAACATTTCGTCTCGGAGTTGTGTTGTGTCTTTCCCTTTGCTGTCCAAGAACAGACAAATCTCCTCACGAAGCTCGAAACATCTTTGAAGCACCTTTCCCTGGCTTAGCCATCGCACCTCTGTGTGATAAGGCAAATCACCATGCTCCGTTTCTAACTCCGTCAGAAATGCATTGAACTGGCGGTGATTCAAACCTTTGGCTCTGATAAAGTTAACTGTGCGCGTGATGATGCTCATTACATGCTCCATTTTCAAGGCTTTACCGCACAACGCTTCCTGGTGTATGATACAATGATAAGCTGTCAGCTCACCTGTCGCGTTTTCCTCTTGCATCTTTTCCCGTATCTTCGTCACCAGTCCGCTCCTGTGTCCACACATCGCAGGTGCTCCGTCGGTTGTCAAACCCACGAGTTTTTCCCAAGGCAGCTCCATCTCATTTACACATCTTGACACCTCTTCATACAAATCATGCCCCGTAGTTGTGCCATGCATAGGACGTAAAGCCAAAAACTCCTCTGTCACGCTTAGGCTGGAGTCCACTCCGCGGATGAAAATTGACAACTGGGCAATGTCAGAAATGTCGGTGCTCTCATCCACAGCCAAGGAATATGCAATGAAATCTTTTCCCTTTTTCACAAGCTGCTCTTTTAGATTGATGGACAACTGGTCTACTCTCTCGGCAATGGTGTTTCTGCTCAGACTCACATTTAAAAAGAGTTGCCTTTTTTCTGGGCAAACTTCGTCACAAACTTTAATCATGCAGTTTTTGATGAAATCTCCCTCCGTAAATGGCCGGGCTGATTTAGCGATCTCTTCTGCCAAAATAAAACTGGCCTTGACAGCAGCCTGGCCTTGTGATTTGGCTTTTTTGAACAGAGCCTGTCGAGATTTGAGGCCTCGTTTTAATTCCTCTGCCTTTTGTAGCCTTTGTTCCATGTCCATATTCTTGTTTTTGTCCGCGTGTTTCGTTTCATAATGTCGTCTCAGATTATACTCTTTCAGTACCGCCACACTTTCTCCACACAGAAGACACACAGGTTTTCCAGCTACCTCCGTGAACAAATACTCCGACTCCCACCTTGTTTGAAACCCCCGGTTCTCAGTGTCCACCTTCCGTTTTGCCATTTTTGATGGGTATCTGAAAGTTAATTTTACTGTGATGCTGACAACTGCTGTGCCAATAAATATTGAAATGAAGCAGCCTACTGCTCGGTGCGTCACCGTTGCATTGTGGGAAATGTAGTATTGGTGCGTGTAAAAGATCTGCGGGCTGCCGGCTTGCTGCGGTCTGCGGGCCGGTTCTAATAATAAATCAAGATCATCCCAGGGGCCGTAAAAAACCTTCTCGCGGGCCGGATGTGGCCCGCGGGCCTTGACTCTGACATATGTGCTCTAGGGGATGTCATTCGAAAACATAATGTTAACTTTCACTGCTATGCGGATGACACACAGCTGTACATTTCAATGAAACATGGTGAAGCACCAAAATTGCCCTCGTGAGAAGCATGTGTTTCAGGCATAAGGAAGTGGATGGCTGCAAACTTTCTACTTTTAAACTTGGACAAAACAGAGATGCTTGTTCTAGGTCCCAAGAAACAAAGAGAACTTCTGTTGAATCTGACAATTAATCTTAATGGTTGTACAGTCATCTCAAATAAAACTGTGAAGAACCTCGGCGTTACTCTGGACCCTGATCTCTCTTTTGAAGAACATATCAAGACCATTTCAAGGACAGCTTTTTTCCATCTACGTAACATTGCAAAAATCAGAAACTTTCTGTCCAAAAATGATGCAGAAAAATTCATCCATGTTTTTGTCACTTCGAGGTTAGACTACTGCAATGCTCTACTTTCCGGCTACCCGGATAAAGCACTAAATAAACTTCAGTTAGTGCTAAATACGGCTGCTAGAATCCTGACTAGAACCAAAAAATTTGATCATATTACTCCAGTGCTAGCCTCCCTACACTGGCTTCCTGTCAAAGAAAGGGCTGATTTCAAGGTTTTACTGATAGCCTACAAAGCATTACATGGGCTTGCTCCTACCTATCTCTCTGATTTGGTCCTGCTGTGCATACCTACACGTACACTACGGTCACAAGACACAGGCCTCCTAATTGTCCCTAGAATTTCTAAACAAACAGCTGGAGGCAGGGCTTTCTCCTATAGAGCTCCATATTTATGGAATGGTCTGTCTACCCATGTCAGAGACGCAAACTCGGTCTCAACCTTTAAGTCTTTACTGAAGACTCATCTCTTCAGTGGGTCATATGATTGAGTGTAGTCTGGCCCAGGAGTGGGAAGGTGAACGGAAAGGCTCTGGAGCAACGAACCGCCCTTGCTGTCTCTGCCTGGCCGGTTCCCCTCTTTCCACTGGGATTCTCTGCCTCTAACCCTATTACAGGGGCTGAGTCACTGGGTTGTGCCGTGGCGGAGATCTTTGTGAGCTATACTCAGCCTTGTCTCAGGATGGTAAGTTGGTGGTTGAAGATATCCCTCTAGTGGTGTGGGGGCTGTGCTTTGGAAAAGTGGGTGGGGTTATATCCTTCCTGTTTGGCCCTGTCCGGGGGTGTCCTCGGATGGGGCCACAGTGTCTCCTGACCCCTCCTGTCTCAGCCTCCAGTATTTATGCTGCAGTAGTTTATGTGTCAGGGGGTTAGGGTCAGTTTGTTATATCTGGAGTACTTCTCCTGTCCTATTCGGTGTCCTGTGTGAATTTAAGTGTGCTCTCTCTAATTCTCTCTTTCTCTCTTTCTTTCTCTCTCTCGGAGGACTACCTGACATGATGACTCCTTGCTGTCCCCAGTCCACCTGACCGTGCTGCTGCTCCAGTTTCAACTGTTCTGCCTTATTATTATTGGACCATGCTGGTCATTTATGAACATTTGAATATCTTGGCCATGTTCTGTTATAATCTCCACCCGGCACAGCCAGAAGAGGACTGGCCACCCCACATAGCCTGGTTCCTCTCTAGGTTTCTTCCTAGGTTTTGGCCTTTCTAGGGAGTTTTTCCTAGCCACCGTGCTTCTACACCTGCATTGCTTGCTGTTTGGGGTTTTAGGCTGGGTTTCTGTACAGCACTTTGAGATATCAGCTGATGTACGAAGGGCTATATAAATACATTTGATTTGATTTGATTTGAATATCAATCCCTCTGGCGTTAACCCCACTTGTGTTAACCCCACTAGAATCAACACTCAGATATAACACTGGTTGGTGTTAACCCCACTAGAATCAACACTCAGATATAACACTGGTTGGTGTTAACCCCACTAGAATCAACACTCAGATATAGCACTGGTTGGTGTTAACCCCACTAGAATCAACACTCAGATATAACACTGGTTGGTGTTAACCCCACTAGAATCAACACTCAGATATAGCACTGGTTGGTGTTAACCCCACTAGAATCAACACTCAGATATAACACTGGTTGGTGTTAACCCCACTAGAACCAACACTCAGATATAACACTGGTTGGTGTTAACCCCACTAGAACCAACACTCAGATATAACACTGGTTGGTGTTAACCCCACTATAATCAACACTCAGATATAACACTGGTTGGTGTTAACCCCACTAGAATCAACACTCAGATATAACACTGGTTGGTGTTAACCCCACTAGAATCAACACTCAGATATAGCACTGGTTGGTGTTAACCCCACTAGAATCAACACTCAGATATAGCACTGGTTGGTGTTAACCCCACTAGAATCAACCCCCAGATATAACACTGGTTGGTGTTATCAACAGTCAGATATAACACGGGTTGGTGTTAACCCCACTAGAATCAACAGTCAGATATAACACTGGTTGGTGTTAAACCCACTAGAATCAACCCCCAGATATAACACTCACAAAACCTTTTGACCTCAACACTGAGATTTTAACACCCACAAATTTGCTGTGTAATAAACACAGTGTAAGGATAGAGGTCCCATTTAGCTGTAATACAGGGCCCAAGTCTAGACATAACAAAGAGATGCTCTGCTTTTCTAACACCACACTCCAAAAAGCAAGTTCTGTAGGCTATAGTTTTGTCTAATCTTGATTATTGTCCAGTTGTGTGGTCCAGTGCTGCAAGGAAAGACCTAGTTAAGCTGCAGCTGGCCCAGAACAGAGCGGCACGTTTTGCTCTTAATTGTAATCAGAGGGCTGATATAAATACCATGCATGCCAGTCTCTTTTGGCTAAGAGAGAGACTGACTGCATCACTTCTTCTTTTTATAAGAAACATTCATGTGTTGAAAATCCCAAATTGTTTGCATAGACAACTTACACACAGCTCTGACACACACACTTATCCCACCTGACATGCCACCAGGGGTCTTTTCATAGTCCCCAAATCCAGATCAAATTCAAGAAATCATACAGTATTATATAGAGCCCTTATTCCATTGAACTTCCTTCCATCTCATATTTCTCCAATAAACAGCAAACCTGGTTTCAAAAAACAGATAAAGCAACACCTCGCAGCACAACGCCTCTCCCCTATTTGACCTAGATAGTTTGTGTGTATGCATAGATATGTAGGCTACGTGTGCCTTTAAAAAATGTCTGTAGTTTTGTCCTTGAGCTGTTCTTGTCTATTGATGATCTGTATTATCTCATTCTGTATTATGTTTCATGTTTTGTGCTGGACCCCAGCTTTTGCAACAGCTAATGGGGATCCTAATAAAATATCAAATACCAAAATGTAGTGTATAGGGAATAGGGTACCATTTGTGACACAGCCATCGTGTTTGAGTGTTGATCTAAAGATCTGTCAGATACCTGTCTGAATGTACGATTCGCCAAGGGCACAATCTTTCTGCACATTTCTGTCTAGCCAGCTCTTTGCTGACTCGTGAAGTTTTAAAACCCTCAATGAAATATGAAATATGATAAAGCTGTATGTGTGTTTGTTCTAGGTATACCAACCAAGTTTATTCTTCTCGTAAAAGTCTGCCACTCAGAGGTCTCTCTGTCAAGGCCTCTTCTGACAGATTATAAGACACAGGCCCCTGGTCTCCTCTACAGGCGGACTGGTTGTATTTTGATTGGCTACCTAATTCAAGCTAATACAGAAAGGACACAACACCGCACGGCTCAGACTACCAGGAAATGATGGTGCACTGTCCTTGCTGCAGCTCAGCGAGTAACGATGGTGAGAGGGTGAGATATAGTGTTTTGTCAGGGTAGGTGTGTGCATGGGTGTGCATGTGCGTGCGCGTGTGTTCGCGCTGTGCGTGTTTGTGGTGAGTGTATGGTGTATGTGTGTGTGTGACATAGCGTGTTGTCAGCAGTCTCACAGCCCAGCTCATGGTCTGAGATGCAGCTGTGTAAGGCACAACTAGAAAACAGGAAGATAGACAGACAGTGTCAGAACACAGAGAGAAGAGGAGAGTACACATTATTATTATTACACAACATGGGGTTGGTTATTTTCTCCTCATTTCGATGCTAAACCCACCACTGGTGGGCGTTGCCAAAGAGCTCTATTTAATGTCATCCAACAAATATAAACGCCTGGAGTTTGCTAAACGGCACTTGGATTGGAACCGGTGCTTTGGTCAGATGACATTAAAATAGAGCTCAACACACACCAGTGGAAGCAGACAATAACCTCATACCTACTGTACAATATGGTGATGGATCTTTGATGTTAAGGGGCTGTTTTGCTTCCACTGGTCCTGGGGGCCCTTGTAAACAGCATCATGAACTTTAGCCAATGCCAGGACATTTTAGGCAAAAACCTGGTTGCCTCTGCCAGGGGTCTGAAAACTTAGCTGCAATTGGATCTTTCAGCAAGACAATAACCCAAAGCACACATTCAAATCCACAAAGAAATTGTTAATTGGCCACAAAATCAACATTTTGCAATGGCCTTCTCAGTCTCCAGACTTGAAACCCATTGAAATGTGGTTTGAATTGAAGAAGGCAGTGCATAAGAGCAGACAAAGGATATCAAGTACCTGGCAAGAATCTGAAATGGAGGAATGGTCTAAGATCCACCCCAATGTGTTCGCCAACTCAAAACATTTTAGAAAAAGGCTCAGTGCTGTTATCCTTGCAATGTGAGTTATTGAAAGGTATTGAAAACGGGTGTCAATCATTTTTAAAACAAAATCTCTCTCTCTGAGCAATTGTATTAGCAAAAAATAATATAATTTCTCAATATTTTTGAGAATACAATATAGCTGTGTTTTAATTATTTATTTTATACAGTCATTTTTGCTCATCTTTATCAAGGGTGTCACAAATGTGTATGGCCTGATCTGACAGAGAGAGGTGCATCCCTGGTATCATTTGATGTCTCTTAACACACGTAGACTTTCATTCATCCCCCTTTCCATCTATTCATCCACCTCTCCTTCAATCTATTCATCCACCTCTCCTTCAATCTATTCATCCACCTCTCCTTCAATCTATTCATCCACCTCTCCTTCAATCTATTCATCCACCTCTCCTTCAATCTATTCATCCACCTCTCCTTCAATCTATTCATCCACCTCTCCTTCAATCTATTTGTCCCCCGCTCCTTTCATCAGCTTGTCGGGAGGCTTGAGGCTTGAGCTAAAGAAATCCAGCCTGTCAAATAGCTGAGCCCACAGACACCATGTTGACTGAGACAACATGTTGCTGAGAGAGAGAAGGACAGAGAGAGAGAGAGAGAGAGAGAGAGAGAGAGAGAGAGAGAGAGAGAGAGAGAGAGAGAGAGAGAGAGAGAGAGAGAGAGAGAGACAGAGAGAGAGAGAGAGAGAGAGAGAGAGAGAGAGAGAGAGAGAGAGAGAGAGAGAGAGAGAGAGAGAGAGAGAGAGAGAGAGAGAGAGAGAGAGAGAGAGAGAGAGAGAGAGAGAGAGAGAGAGAGAGAGAGAGAGAGAGAGAGAGACTGACTGACTGATGGATTAAGTGTGGACAGAAAGAGAGACAACATGACAACATTGACTGAGACAACATGTTGCTGAGAGAGAGAAGGACAGAGAGAGAGAGAGAGAGAGAGAGAGAGAGAGAGAGAGAGAGAGAGAGAGAGAGAGAGAGAGAGAGAGAGAGAGAGAGAGAGAGAGAGAGAGAGAGAGAGAGAGAGAGAGAGAGAGAGAGAGAGAGAGAGAGAGAGAGAGAGAGAGAGAGAGAGAGAGAGAGAGATAGAGACTGACTGACTGATGGATGAAGTGTGGACAGAAAGAGAGACAACATGACAACAATGACTGAGACAACATGTTGCTGAGAGAGAGAAGGACAGAGAGAGAGAGAGAGAGAGAGAGAGAGAGAGAGAGAGAGAGAGAGAGAGAGAGAGAGAGAGAGAGAGAGAGAGAGAGAGAGAGAGAGAGAGAGAGAGAGAGAGAGAGAGAGAGAGAGAGAGAGAGAGAGAGAGAGAGAGAGAGAGAGAGAGAGAGAGATAGAGACTGACTGACTGATGGATGAAGTGTGGACAGAAAGAGAGAAAGAGTGAGACAAACAGACAGCAGCAAGATTTTGTGACCTGTTGCCACGAGAAAAGGGCAACCAGTGAAGAAACACACACCATTGTAAATACAACCCATATTTATGCTTATTTATTTTATCTTGTGTCCTTTACCATTTGTACATTGTTAAAACACTGTATATATATACATAATATGACATTTGTAATGTCTTTATTGTTTTGAAACTTCTGTATGTGTAATGTTTACTGTTAATTTTGTATTGTTTATTTCACTTTATATACTCACTTTATATATGATCTACCTCACTTGCTTTGGCAATGTTAACACATGTTTCCCATGCCAATAAAGCCCTTGAATTGAATTGAGAGAGAAAGAGAAAATAAAAGAACGTAAAAGAGAAAGAAAGAGAAAGGAACCAGTTTACTGGCAGCATGTTCTATACAGACGGTTCTGAATTCTTTTAAGAGCTGGAGTTTTGGGTTATGAAAGAGAAGGAGGAGGTCTGAATCTTTGCCCTAATAAAACTAAACACTTGGCGGCATATATACCAGATGTATTTATGCTTTACAATATTGGGGTAGTGATAGGAGGTGCATAGGGAAAGCAATGATGGAACCACCACTGTAGCAGAGATGACTGTCTCTGTGTTGTTGTATATATATCACTAGCCACTTTAAACAATGCTACCTTATATAATGTTACTTACCCTACATTATTCATCTCATATGCATATGTATATACTGTACTCTACATCATCGACTGCATCCTTATGTAACACATGTATCACTAGCCACTTTAACTATGCCACTTTGTTTACTTTGTCTACACACTCATCTCATATGTATATACTGTACTCGATACCATCTACTGTATGCTGCTCTGTACCATCACTCATTCATATATCCTTATGTACATGTTCCTTATCCCCTTACACTGTGTATAAGACAGTAGTTTTGGAATTGTTAGTTAGATTACTTGTTGGTTATCACTGCATTGTCGGAACTAGAAGCACAAGCATTTCGCTACACTCGCATTAACATCTGCTAACCATGTGTATGTGACAAATAAAATTTGATTTGATTTGATTTGTAGCAGTGCTGGTGTGTGATCAGTAAGAATCTCTCACCATATGAAACGTGGATCAAATCAACCTTGACTGCTGCAGCCTGGATGCAGGCTGAAAGTCAATGTGACATAAATGACTTGATCATTGGATTCATTAGTGTACTTTCCTACCCAAGGTTGTATCCACAAATATGGGTGGAGGAGAAAGAGGGATGGAGTGAAATAGGGGAAGAGGGGTTGGTGTGTGTGTGTGTCTGATGTTTGGTGTTGTCATGCATGTCCTCCTGTAGTCAATATGCTATATTTATAAGGGAATATGTGAATTGTAATTAATGGTCAATTAGGTATGATACACACACAGTACAGCAACACTTCCAGAACCTCTGTGGGTGCTAACATGCCCAAGTCCAGAACATACTATGGTAGGCGCACAGTACTACATAGAGCCATGACTATCAAGTAACTGACGCAAGCAGTAGAATCAGATTTAAAAAATAGAAAAATACACCTTATGGAACAGCGGGGACTATGAAGCAACACAAATATAGGCGCAGACATGCATACACACACATGATAACATACGCACTATACACACGTACACATAGATTTTGTGTTGTAGATATGTGGTATTGGAGTACGGGCCTGAGGGCACACACTTAATATGTTGTGAATTCTGTAATGAATGTATTGTAATGTTTTTAAAATTGTACAACTGCCTTAATTTTGCCAGACCCCAGGAAGAGTAGCTGCTCCCTTTGAAGGAACTAATGGGGATCCATAATAAATACAAATACAACACACATTCAAATAGGCAAAACAGTTAAAATCCCAACCCTTTAGGAAGAAGGTTCTTTTCATCCAGACAGCAAAGAGCCTAGTGAAGAACTCTCTTTCTCTCTCTCTTACAGCTCATTATATGTTAAATAATGAAGAGAAGTAGTTTCCTTTGGATGATGTTTATCATGTGTCTGTGGTTTAGCAGGGTTGATCCCCGGTCTGCCCTTTCATCACTACTGATGAGACAGAAAAACACCAGTCGCACACACACACACACACACACACACACACACACACACACACACACACACACACACACACACACACACACACACACACACACACACACACACACACACACACACACACACACACACACACACACACACAATCAGGTGGTCAGTGGAGGGCAGCATCAATGTCTTGACCCCTGGGAGGCAGGTGGTCTGGAGAGTGTGTGTGTGTGTGTGTGTGTGTGTGTGTGTGTGTGTGTGTGTGTGTGTGTGTGTGTGTGTGTGTGTGTGTGTGTGTGTGTGTGTGTGTGTGTGTGTGTGTGTGTGTGTGTGTGTGTCGGGAAGGCAGGTGGTCTGGAGAGGGTTAGCATCTTCCTGGAGATAGGTTACATTCCTCCATTGAACCCCTGTTCCTCTCCCTCCCTTCCGCTACTTCCTTTGTTCCTCCTATCGTTCACCTTGAAACCCCCATACAGCCAAACACCAGGAAGTTACACTGCTTGACTTTCTCAAGGGGGTCTGCAAAGTCATACAGCTAGCTAAAGCTTACCTGGTTTTCAAAGCAGGAATCCGTAGCAGTGAAATTGTACATTTGCGATATTAGTGCAACAAAGACGTAACTTCAAACAACATGCACCGTCTTTTTCCCACTCGGACATCTTCACACATCATTGCAAGAGCGATAGAACATACTGTAAAGGGGTTGCTGTGAATTTGACAGAATCATGCAGGCAGCTAGAAGTAAGTTACTGTATTTCCTTATTGCAATACAACTACTGTATTCAAAATACATTATCAAAGGAAGTAGTGTATAATGACACATAGTACAATAGCGTATCATTTATTGTAATATACTGTAAAAAAAAGAAGTAAATGCTACTACATTCGTAATCAATTAATTTTATTTTAATTTTACTGTATTTACATGGGATTGATGCAAGCAGGTTGGCTGCTATGTAATGTGTTTACACATGATTGCATATCAATGAATATTTGGTGTTTTATATAGTGATGTTACGTTTGATGCTGGAGCTCCAAGGCATTCGTATAAATCGTTAAGCAGTGTACTTCGAAGAAGTGCGCAGATGCCTGTATCACTTAATCAGAAGCATGTAATCAATGATGATCAGCTTTTTCATCAAACAACCACGTAATTTATTTGGTATTGGTAGAATCCAAAAAAAGGCTACGCTATTGGCCACTCTAAATGATTTTGACCACCAGGTGCCACTAGTGTACACTGTGTTGCTCAAAGCCTATTTTTAGGGTAAGGGGAAAATAATATAGAAGGAAAATAAATGTAATCAGTTTGTGGTTGCAGGGTTAGTGGAAAACAATAAGGAAGGAAAATATATAAAATATATATATACAAGTACAAGTACATTTTTTGGACACACCTACTCATTCAAGGGTTTTTCTTTATTTTTACTATTTTCTTGTCACGCCTTGGTCATTGTATTTTGTGTTTTTGTTTTATGTTTGGGTAGGCCAGGGTGTGACATGGGTTTATATGTTGTTTTTCGTATTGGGGTTTGTAGTATTTGGGATCGCGGCTAATTAGGGGTGTTGTATAGGCTTGGCTGCCTGAGGCGATTCTCAATTGGAGTCAGGTGCTTATCATTGTCTCTGATTGGGAACCGTATTTAGGCAGCCTGAGTTCGCTTTGTATTTTGTGGGTGTTTGTTCCTATCTCTGTGTTGTAGTCACCATATAAGCTGTAATTAGTTTCTGTGGGTGTTTCTGTTCATTAAAGTCATGAGTAACCTACACGCTGCATTTCGGTCCGACTTTCTTCATTCAACAGACGAACGCAGTTACAGAAACACCCACCACTCACAGACCGAGCAGTGTGTAAACTGGCAGGAGCTAAAGGAGGACGTTATGGACAGCAGAAGCTTGGAGTATACGACGTGGGAAGAAATCGACAGGTGGGCGGCCGACCCAGAGCGAGTGCAGGAGCCCGCCTGGGAGTGCCTGCAGCAATGCGAAGAGGGCTATAGACGAATGGAGTCTAAAAGGAAAGCACCGCGACGCAGAGCGCAAAACGAAAGTAACCCCCAAATATTTATTGGGGGAAAGCGCAGAGAGAGAGTGGCTGAGTCAGGAGTCAGACCTGAGCCTACTCTCCCTGTTAATCGTGAAGAGCAGTTGCAGTGGGAGAGGCTGCACCACTTGGAGAATTTGACATGGGAGGAGGAATTAGACGGTAAAGGACCTTGGGCTCAGCCTGGAGAATATCGCCGTCCCAAGGAAGAAATAGAAGCGGCTAAAGCGGAGAGGCGCAGGTATGAGGCAGCACGGCGACGCGGTTGGAAGCCGGAAAAGCAGCCCAAAAAAATTATTGGGGGGGGCTAGAAGGGAGAATAGTTATGCCAGGTAGGAGACCTGTGCAAACTCCCTGTGCTCACCGTTGGGCTAGAGACAGGGCAGGCACCGTGTTATGCTATGGAGCGCACGGTGTTTCCAGTGCGGGTGCAGAGCCAAGTGCGGCACATACGATCCCTTCCTATTGGCCGCGCTAGAGTGGGCATCGAGCCAGGTAAGCTTGGGCAGGCTCGGTGCTCAAGAGCTCCAGTGCGCCTGCACGGTCCGGTCTATCCAGAGCCACCTCTACACACCAGTCCTCCGGTAGCAGCTCCCCGCACCAGGCTTCCTGTGCGTGTCCTCGATCCAGTACCACTAGTTCCAGCACCACGCACCAGGCCTCCAGTGCGCCTCGCCTGTTCAGCGCAGCCCGCGCTTTTCTCCTCTCCGGCGCTGTCGGAGTCTCCCGCCTGTTTAGCGCAGCCAGAGCCTTTCTCCTCTCCTGCGCTGCCGGAGTCTCCAGTCTGCTCAGCACCGCCAGTGCTCCCAGTCGCCCCAGCGCGGCCAGTGCTCCCAGTCTGCCCAGCGCGGCCAGTGCTCCCAGTATGCCCAGCGCGGCCAGTGCTCCCAGTCTGCCCAGCGCCGCCAGTGCTCCCAGTCTGCCCAGCACCGCCAGTGCTCCCAGTCTGCCCAGCGCCGCCAGTGCTCCCTGTCTGCCCAGCGCCGCCAGTCTGCCCAGCGCCGCCAGTGCTCCCAGTCTGCCCAGCGCCGCCAGTGCTCCCAGTCTGCCCAGCGCCGCCAGTGCTACCAGTCTGCCCAGCGCCGCCAGTCTGCACAGCGCCGCCAGTGCCGCCAGTCAGCCCAGCGCTGCCCGACAACCAGTCTCTTCCAGATCTGCCCGACAACCAGTCTCCTCCAGATCTGCCCGACAACCAGTCTCTTCCAGATCTGCCAGCCAGCCAGGATTTACCGGAGCCTACTACCTGCCTGAGCTTCATCTCAGTACTGGGCTTCCTCTCAGTACTGGGCTTCCTCTCAGTACTGGGCTTCCCCTCAGTACCGGGCTTCCCCTCAGTACCGGGCTTCCCCTCAGTACCGGGCTTCCCCTCAGTCCCGGGCTGCTTCGGTCCCGAGCTGCCCCTCTGTCCCGAGCTGCCCCTCTGTCCTGAGATGCCCCTCTGTCCTGAGCTGCCCCTCTGTCACGAGCTGCTCCTCAGTTATGTGGGGATCAGGGTGAGGACTATTAGGCCATGGTCGGCGGAGAAGGTGGATTTTCCCAGGACGCGAAAGGGAGGAAATAGGACATTTATGGAGTGGGGTCCACGTCCCGAGCCAGAACCGCCACCATGGACAGACGCCCACCCGGACCCTCCCTATGTTCTTGAGGTGCGTCCGGGAGTCCGCACCTTAGGGGGGGGTTCTGTCACGCCTTGGTCATTGTATTTTGTGTTTTTGTTATATGTTTGGGTAGGCCAGGGTGTGACATGGGTTTATATGTTGTTTTTCGTATTGGGGTTTGTAATATTTGGGATCGCGGCTAATTAGGGGTGTTGTATAGGCTTGGCTGCCTGAGGTGATTCTCAATTGGAGTTAGGTGCTTATCGTTGTCTCTGATTGGGAACCGTATTTAGGCAGCCTGAGTTCGCTTTGTATTTTGTGGGTGTTTGTTCCTGTCTCTGTGTTGTAGTCACCAGATAGGCTGTAATTAGTTTCACGTTCCGTTCTGTTGTTTTTGTATTTCAGTTATTTCATGTACCGCTATTCTGTTCATTAAAGTCATGAGTAACCTACACGCTGCATTTCGGTCCGACTTTCTTCATTCAACAGACGAACGCCGTTACATTTCTACATTGTAGACTAATAGTAAAGACAACAAAACTATGAAATAATTCTTAATGCCACAGCATTCTGTAGCTATACGCTATCCCATCTGGTGTGCGCTCCTTCAAGACTGTTAGAAAAGCATTCTAAGTGAAGCTGGTTGAGAGAATCCCAAGAGTGTGCAAAGCTGTCATCAAGGCAAAGGGTGGCTACTTTGAATAATCTAATATATATTTTAATTTGTTTTACACTTTTTTGGTTTGGTTACTATATGATTCCATATATGTTATTTCATAGTTTTGAGGCCTTCACTATTATTCTTGTCACGCCCTGGTCGAAGTATTTTGTGTTTTTCTTCATGTATTTGGTCAGGCCAGGGTGTGACATGGGTTTTTGTATGTGGTGTGTAGCTTAGTGGGGATGTAGCTTAGTGGGGTGTTCTAGGAAAGTCTATGGCTGTCTGAAGTGGTTCTCAATCAGAGGCAGGTGTTTATCGTTGTCTCTGATTGGGAACCATATTTAGGCAGCCATATTCTTTGGTTGTATTGTGGGTGATTGTCCTGAGTGTCTTGATGTCCTTGTTCGATGTTAGTTGACACATGTATAGGCTGTTTTCGGTTTTCGTTTCGTGTATTGTTTTGTAGTGTTCGTGTTTAGTCGTGTTTACATTTTGTTTAAATAAACATGGATCGCAATCGACATGCTGCAGTTTGGTATGACTCTCCTTCACCATTAGAAAAACCGTAACAATTCTACAATGTAGAAAATAGTTTTTTTTTTTTAAAGAAGGCCAGCTGCCTAGAAGGCCAGCATCCCGGAGTTGCCTCTTCACTGTTGACTTTGAGACGGGTGTTTTGTTTCTCAAACTAGACACTCTAATGTACTTGTCCTCTTGCTCAGTTTTGCACCAGTGCCTCCCACTCATCTTTCTATTCTGGTTAGAGCCAGTTTGGGCTGTTCTGTGAAGGGAGTAGTACAGAGTGTTGTACGAGATCTTCAGTTTCTTGGCAATTTCTCGCATGGAATAGCCTTAATTTCTCAGAACAAGAATTGATTGACGAGTTTCTGAAGAAAGATCTTTGTTTCTGGCCATGTTGAGCCTATAATCTAACTCACAAATGCTGATGCATTTGAAGAAGGCCAGTTTTATTGCTTCTTTAATCAGGACAACAGTTTTCAGCTGTGCTAACATAATTGCTAAAGGGTTTTCTAATGATCAATTAATCTATTAAAATTATAAACTTGGATTAGCTAACACAACATGCCATTGGAACATAGGAGTGATGGTTGCTGATAATGGGTCTCTGTAAGCCTATGTAGATATTCAATTTTAAAAAATCAGCCGTTTCCAGCTAACAAATCCAGCTAGCAAATGATTTCCAATCAATTTGATGTTATTTTAATGGACAAAAAATGTGCCTTTCTTTAAAAAATAAGAACATTTATAAGTGACCCCAAACTTTTGAACGGTAGTGTATATTTACCCCAACAATATTTTGGGGATTGGAAATGGGGGATTTGGGGGATTGTAAATGATGCAGACAATTACACTACAAATCTATTTGCAATATTAAATCGTATTTAAGTAACATTCAAAATACAGCAATTATTTCCCTGCCCAAAATATTTTTCCACAATGCAGTAAAACACTTGAGTTTTATCCCAAATTACCGTTACAATGCAGCAGAGTATGTACTACAGTTTTTTTCTTCGTTCAGTTTTTTTTCTTCGTGATGGTGGATGTTGCTTTGCTCCATTTCATAAACAAAACAAAAACAATAATACATGCACGTGGGGCGACCAGGTGAGCTGTTTCACCTCATGCGGATTACAGCTTTAAGCTCAAATAGTAATAACACAACATTTTGGAATAATAGGTAGGAAAGGATTGGGAGTGGATTGTTTGTATACCTGTTTGTTTCCCACAAACCTTTTCAGAACAATGGTCCCATTCCGTGAGAATTCCTCTGTCTGTCTCTCTTTATACCAGGGTAAAAATCTCTCACCAGGCATTTGCATTATAGAAAGGGTTGTAAGGTTTGGCTGCCTCCCAAATGGCACCCTATTCCCTATATTGTTCGACTACCTTTGACTAGGGCCCATAGGGAATAGGGTGCCAATTGGGAGGAAGCTTTTGTCCGACTTATATGACCGATAGATTCATCAAGCTCAGGCAAAACCAATATCACACTGTCAGAGGGGAATATCTGGCATTCTATCACCAGCAGGCTCTGTGACAGGACCAGTCTCTTCCAATTATAGTCTCATAGGGCCATCTCATCTCTGCTGCTAGTGCCACTGCGCAACAAACAATGAGAGAGACACACACATATGCACGCAAGCACACACTCATACACACATGTATGCTCGCTCACACGAACACACACACTGCATTACACAGTAGTACATATTGACTTGACGCTATGCTCGCACATTTTTTCCTACTCTTTTTACAGATGGAGATCGATACATGCCATGCAATACACACAATAATACACACACATGCATGGACACACACAAGCTTGAGCATAATATGTGTGTGATTCCAAATTACCTCCAAAACAATGATTCTGATAGTTAGCTACATTAGCAAATAACATCCAAAACAATAATGCAGACAGTTAGCTACATTAGCAAATAACCTCCAAAACAATGATGCTGACAGTTAGCTACATTAGCAAATAACCTCCAAAACAATGATGCGGACAGTTAGCTACATTAGCAAATAACCTCCAAAACAATGATGCTGATAGTTAGCCACATTAGCAAATAACTTCCAAAACAATGATGCTGATAGTTAGCCACATTAGCAAATAACTTCCAAAACAATGATGCTGACAGTTAGCTACATTAGAAAATAACCTCCAAAACAATGATGCTGATAGTTAGCTACATTAGAAAATAACCTCCAAAACAATGATGCTGATAGTTAGCCACATTAGCAAATAACTTCCAAAACAATGATGCTGATAGTTAGCCACATTAGCAAATAACTTCCAAAACAATGATGCTGACAGTTAGCTACATTAGAAAATAACCTCCAAAACAATGATGCTGATAGTTAGCCACATTAGCAAATAACTTCCAAAACAATGATGCTGATAGTTAGCCACATTAGCAAATAACTTCCAAAACAATGATGCTGACAGTTAGCTACATTAGAAAATAACCTCCAAAGCAATGATGCTGACAGTTAGCTACATTAGAAAATAACCTCCAAAACAATGATGCTGATAGTTAGCCACATTAGCAAATAACTTACAAAACAATGATGCTGATAGTTAGCTACATTAGCAAATGATCTCCATGTTGTCATCCATCCTAGCTTTCACAATCACTGTCTCTACCTCTCTTTCTCTCTGCCTCTCTCTCCATCTCTCTCTCTTCATTGCAGATGATTATTAAGGCAGCAGTACCACTGGGAGAGGGAAGGTTAGGTTGGGTTAGGTTAGGTAAACATTCCGTGAAAGGACAGTGGGAGCGGAGAGAGCGAGTGCATTCCTCTCTCTGTGACTGCAAAGGCCACTCTGAACTGGGTAAATAGAGAGAAGAGGAGACACACAGCTCTCTCTCCGTTTGACACCCATAACCTCTACATTTCATCATCCACACTCTGACAGTGTCAAATCACTCTTGAATAAACTGTCTCTCTGGGATATTTCCTGGTCAATGGTCATGTAAATGAAAGATATTCGTATATCATCAGTCTCAATTAAAGCCTCTCATCTGTCAGTATAGAGTCTGCTAGGTTACCACAGAAAAACGTAATAACCACAGCCTTCTTTACAAGACTAGGGAAGCACAGCATGACAAGGTGAGACTATAGGTCTACCAAACAGTCAGTCCCAGAAATAAACAATATCATTCTAATGTATTCAAGATAATCTCAATACATCGTTATTCGGCTTTTATTCACAGTGAGCAACTGCAGGGCCCCCCATACCATTATTTAATCCATGTCCACAGAGATTACAATGATATTACACTGTATCTTTCATAACACTCATATTGTCTATCTCTATCCCTATGTGCATGACCCTATTCTCCATTCCTATCCCTTTTATGTGCTCTAGCTTCCACAGTGTGATACTGTATGAGTGCTGCAGTCTCCCAGGGTAGAGAAGTGCTGACCAAGCCAAGGTGACTGTCTCTGGATCTTTATGGCTTAATATATATTAACACCAGACATCTGGGGAAGGAGAGGAGAGGATAGGAGAGGAGAGGAAAGGAGAGGAGAGGAGAGGTAAAGTGGTCATTACGTTCTTCAAAACATCTTTGTTCCTGCAGGCCACAGATAGGATGCATAATTAATGCCTGTGGTGATGAATGTCCTTACTAACAATACAGCAGTGTGTGTGTGTGTGTGTGTGTGTGTGTGTGTGTGTGTGTGTGTGTGTGTGTGTGTGTGTGTGTGTGTGTGTGTGTGTGTGTGTGTGTGTGTGTGTGTGTGTGTGTGTGTGTGTGTGTGTGTGTGTGTGTGTGTGTGTGTGAGAGAAGAGTTAAACAGGACAGCTTACATCAGGCCGCAACAAACAAACTGCTATGGAAACAGTTGCAACATGCTGTTCAACTCTGAGCTGAGAGAATAGGACAGCATTTCTACCTTGCTCCTAAACCCCGACAATAAGGACTAACCAATGAGAATGTACATTTAATTAGCTGAACTTTACTTTGTTAATTAGACCAGGCTATACTATGGAAAAAAATGTTTAAGTTAATTGCATTCATTAGTTTAAATTACCATATTTAATCAAGCACACTTTAGCTTAAAGGACATAGAGCAGCATCAAATTCTACGTGAGTAGAGCTACACTCAGAAGCCTTGTTCAGACTGCAGGCCTTACTGCTCAAATCAGTTTTGTTTTTCCAATCCCTTTTTGGAATACTGACTGTCCAAACAGCAAGTTACAAGTTACCAAATTGGATTTGTGTGGGTTCAATAACAAGAAGCTGCCATGTGGGGAATTGTAGGTTGCTCGTTTCAGCTAGTTTTATCTTGTTCTTGATCCCTGTCTTGTTTTGAGGTGTTTTGACTGATGTCTATGATAATATGGCTAAAGTTAGCTAGCTAGCTTACCAACAACTGTAACAATGTATGTTAGAGATAACAAGTGCTCATTGTTTAAACTTATTTATGTTTTCAACAAACAGTGGAGACGAATTATAGTTTACAATAGTTGTCAACAATCAAAGCCAACCCCGCTTGTTGTGTCTCATAGTTGCACACGCATTGGTTTTGTTGCTAAACAACCAACCTGCTATGGAGAGTGTGAGCAGTGGTGTAGGCTTACTAGCTAGCTAGCTGTGTAGCTTGCTAGCAAGTTCAATTATTTGTTTGCAATTAAACAATTAACAACCTAGTTAGCTACCACATATTCTTGTCAAAATGTCAACAGAGTAGCTAGCAAGCAACAAGATATGCCAAACAGTCTCAAAACCACCTGAAGCAAACTAGTCCTTCCTGGCAATTTTAGATGATATTAACTTTTAGGACATACATTTTTGAGGCCAGTCTAATGGCTTATTCTGACTGAATTAGAGTTATCAGGATGAAATTCCAATTGACATATTATGTACATGCACTTTTAAATTCACATTAGCGATGGGAATGTCATGAGCCGAGACGGTTCGGTTGATGTTCTTGCTTCGCAGCTCAAAAGTACCATAAATGTCACAGTATATAGCCACTAGCTAGAAGGCAAAGCATTGCAAACTATGTTATACAAGATGTGGAGAGGAAGAAATAACTCTCCTGTGAAAAGAAAGGTGCAGGGGTTAGTTTAATGATTAACAACTCATGGGGTGATTGTGGTAACGTACAGGAACTCACCCGATCTGGAATACGTCACCATCAAATGCCGACCGCATTACCTCATCATCCGTGCACAACCCCCCCCCCCCCCCCCCCACAGTCGACACCGCGACAATTCTCAAGGAACTACACTGGACTATGTGCAAAATTTATTGTAGCTGGGGACTTTAATAAAGGAAAACTGAAGAAAAACACAACCAAAATTCCATCAACACATTTCCTGTGCTACACACGCTTCACAGACTCTGGATCATTGATACTCTCCCCTCCGGGATGGCTACAAGGCTCTCCCTCACGCCTCCAATCAGATCATGCCTCCATAGTGCCCTCAATGCTCATCAATAAGCTCAGGGCCCTGTGTCTGAAACACTCCCTGTGCAACTGGGTCCTTGACTTCCTTACGCACCGACACCAAGTGGTGAAGGTAGGCAACACCCCCTATGCCATGTTGATCCTCAACATGGGGACCCCACAGGGGTGCGTGCTCAGCTCACTCCTGTACTCCCCGTTCACTCATGACTGCATGGCCATCTCCACTCAATCATTAAGTTTGCTGACGACAAAACAGTGGTAGGCCTGATTACTAACAACGACAAGACTCTGGGTCCAGGAAAAGAACCTCTCCCTCAACATCAACTAAACGAAGGAGCTGATCAATACCAACGATCACCGCATTCTTTTGGAGAGATTGGAAAATCAAATTGGTCTACACGGACAGGTTCTGGCCTGGTTTAGATCTTATCTGTCGGAAAGATATCAGTTTGTTTCTGTGAATGGTTTGTCCTCTGACAAATCAACTGTAAATTTCGGTGTTCCTCAAGGTTCTGTTTTAGGACCACTATTGTTTTCAATATATATTTTACCTCTTGGGGATGTCATTCAAAAACATAATGTTAACTTTCACTGCTATGTGGATGACCCACAGCTGTACATTTCAATGAAACATGGTGAAGTCCCAAAATTGCGTCTGTGTTTCAGACAGAAGGAAGTGGATGGCTGCAAACTTTCTACTTTTAAACTCAGACAAAACACAGATGTTTGTTCTAGATTCCAAGTGACAAAGAGATCTTCTGTTGAATCTGACAATTAATCTTCATGGTTGTACAGTCGTCTCAAACAGAACTGTGAAAGTCCTCGGCGTTACTCTGGACCCTGATCTGTCTTTTGACAAAAATATCAAGACTGTTTCAAGGACAGCTTTTTTTTAACATTGCAAAAATCAGAAACTTTCTGTCCAAAAATTATGCAGAAAAATGTATCTATGCTTTTGATACTTCTAGGTTAGACTACTGCAATGCTCTACTTTCCGGATAAAGCACTAAATAAACTTCAGTTGGTGCTAAATACGGCTGCTAGAATTCTGACTAGAACTCCAGTGCTAGCCTACCTACAATGGCTTCCTGTTAAGGCAAGGGCTGATTTCAAGGTTTTACGTCTAACCTACAAAGCATTACATGGGCTTGCTCCTACCTATCTCTCTGATTTGGTCCTGCCGTACATGAAGGCCTCCTAATTGTCCCTAGAATTTCTAAGCAAACAGCTGGAGGCAGGGCTTTCTCCGATAGAGCTCCATTGTTATGGAATGGTCTGCCTACCCATGTGAGAGACGCAGACTCGGTCTCAACCTTTAAGTCTTTACTGAAGACTCATCTCTTCAGGGGGTCATATGATTGAGTGTAGTCTGGCCCAGGAGTGTGAAGGTGAACGGAAAGGCTCTGGAGCAACGAACTGCCCTTGCTGTCTCTGCCTGTCCGGTTCCCCTCTTTCCACTGGGATGCTCTGCCTCTAACCCTATTACACAGGCTGAGTCACTGGCTTACTGGTGCTCTTTCATGCCGTCCCTAGGAGGGGTGCGTCACTTGAGTGGGTTGAGTCACTGATGTGCTCTTCCTGTCTGGGTTGCCCCCACCTCCCCCCCTTTGGGTTGTGCCGTGGCGGAGATCTATACTCGGCCTTGTCTCAGGATGGTAAGCTGGTGGTTGAAGATATCCCTCTAGTGGTGTGGGGGCTGTGCTTTGGCAAAGTGGGTTGGGTTATATCCTTCCTGTTTGGCCTTGTCCGGTGGTGTCATCGGATGGGGCCACAGTGTCTCCTGACCCCTCCTGTCTCAGCCTCCAGTATTTATGCTGCAGTAGTTTATGTGTCGGGGGGCTAGGGTCAGTTTGTTATATCTGGAGTTACTCTTCCTGTCTTATCCGGTGTCCTGTGTGAATTTAAGTATGCTCTCTCTAATTCTCTCTTTCTCTCTTTCTTTCTCTCTCTTGGAGGACCTGAGCCCTAGGACCATGCCTCAGGACTACCTGGCATGAGGACTCCTTGCTGTCCCCAGTCCACCTGGCCGTGCTGCTGCTCCAGTTTCAACTGTTCAGCACCTGAGGTACTGACTTGCTGCACCCTCGACAACTATTGTGATTATTATTATTTGACCATGCTGGTCCTTTATGAACATTTGAACATCTTGGCCATGTTCTGTTATAATCTCCACCCTGCACAGCCAGAAGAGGACTGGCCATCCCTCATAGCCTGGTTCCTCTCTAGGTTTCTTCCTAGGTTGTGGCCTTTCTAGGGAGTTTTTCCTAGCCACCGTGCTTCTACACCTGCATTGCTTGCTGTTTGGGGTTTTAGGCTGGGTTTCTGTACAGCACTTTGAGATATCATCTGATGTACGAAGGGCTATATAAATACATTTGATTTAATCGTGGACTACAGGAAACAGCAGAGAGAGCATGTCCCAATCGACATCCCATCCAATGGAGAGTTGGGAGGTAGAGACTGATAAAAAGCTTCTCTCTCCAGGCCATCAGAACGTTAAACAGTCACCGGCCTCCACCCAGTACCCTGCCCTGAACCTTAGTCACCGTTACTAGCCGGCTACCACCAGGTACTTTACCCTCCACCCTAGAGACTGCTGCCCTATATTAAAAACAAAATAAATCAAGTCTCAGATATAAGGAAAAATGTATTTACATTTCAGCAGTTTCAAAAACATTGCTCTGCCATTATCATTTATACTGTAGGATTGTGGAACTCAACAAGACAATTCTGTTTACACTGCCCTGCCCGGATGGGGGCAACTGTCGGGTGAGTGACGTGACCTCCGGAGGTCGCGCTCGAGACATGATAATTTTGCAAGTTTACATAACAGTATTGTCTCTCGCGAATCAATACCTCTCGAGACCCTCTTGAAAAAGTTCTGTTGCTACATCAATGTGAAAATGGTCTCAGCCTCACACACAGTTTTATCACACTGTGCCAGCCCAACACTATCAGCTGTACTAGAACAACGTATTCTATTGTTTGATTCCTATTTTATTCTTCCTCTAATAACTGATGAACTTTCAAAGTGTTGGGAAATTAACTTCAGTATATACATTTCATTTCTAGACCAAATAATATTTCCAGGAACTTGTCACTCTGTAATTCAAATCACTCAGGATGCTTCACTTCTAAAGCGAGAGGTGCAAATATCAATCTTTAAAATTCTGATTGTTTGAAGTTTCCATCTCGTCTTACTCTGTCATGAGTTTAATAAAAATCCCTCTCCGTTGGAAGTGATCTTTTTTTTTAACAGCCTTGCAATTATCCTACGTACAGCAATACCTTTCTCTTAGGTGTGTGTGTGTGTGTGTGTGTGTGTGTGTGTGTGTGTGTGTGTGTGTGTGTGTGTGTGTGTGTGTGTGTGTGTGTGTGTGTGTGTGTGTGTGTGTGTGTGTGTGTGTGTGTGTGTGTGTGTGTGTGTGTGTGTGTTTGGTGTGGAGCAGTAAAAGGAGTATGCTAATCCTATTTATGTAGAAAGAGAATCATTGTCTTCTCTCTGAAGACCTTACACTTCAATAACTCCATTGAGATAAAGATGGCACATACTTGAAGCATTTTATCACTCCTAATAAAGTTGTATATTTGCAAGCTGTTCAGAGTTAATCTAAAGATTTATTTAAAAAGAGGAGAAAAAACAGCAAGGTCGAGGAGGATGGCAACTCATTTCTATTTACCAGTGTTTTCTTTTTTTAAGATCAAGGATGAAAAACTTTCCGTTTATTGGGGGTTCAAGCAGCGGGAAACCCTATTGTGTTTCTCGCAGTTCGTTATTTTCCATCTTGAGGCAATTTGGTGAAAAACTGTACATTCCCATGAGATAATAAGGCCTAGGAGGATGCATCATCGCATGATGGTAAAGGACCATGGGCCACACCCTCTCATGCAATGCCATTCCAATTGGCAACATGGTGGCGCTATAAAAAGCGATTGAAAATCGAAACTTTGAAAGCTCAAGCCCCTTGACCCGTTAGATCTGGAGTCATGAAATTTGGTACATAGGTTTGTCTCCTCACAAGGAAAGATTTTGCCTCGACCCATAAGGTTCAGCATTTTTTGTTAAAATCACTTAAGACGCTACAGCTCTTGCACCGAATGATTGATATGCACAAAACTTGATATGTGGCATCTAATGGACTGAGGTCTCTCAACGCATTATTTTTCCAAACTACGTGACCACTACTGACCAATAAACATTCACTTGGCCGTGGTCTGGCACATAACTCAGACACAGATATTCGTATTGTAACAAAACTTGATTCACATGTTCCAAACCCAGTCAAGACATAAAATATGCAAGTACATTCAGATCAACTACATGGTGGCACTACAATGGGCACAAATGTATGTTTATTGATCTGTTTTCCTCGGAGTGATGGAATTTGACACACATGCTAAGCGATGTGAGTGTAGCTAACCTGTAGAGTGTGGTTCTGTTTGGCCTCCTGGGGGTGCTGTTGGACAGGAAAAAACAATAATGCAAGCTGATAGTGGAAATTGTCTAAACTTCTATCTGTCTGATTTTGAGTTCTGATATATGGCAAGTGTCGTAAGGAGTATGGACGAAGCTCATCCTAGGGCAATGTGTCAAATTTGTCCCGATGGTGGTGCTGTGGGGCCATTGCTTGAACTCCGAATGGCTGCTTGCTACTATATTTTACTTTGACATTGCTTTCATAGTTTGAGTGACTACATTTATTATGTAATCCAAATATTTAATTAGTAAAAATCAGTCTGTATTATTACACAATTTAATGAGATTACTTACAAAAATGTGTTTGCTTCTGACAGCCACAAACACCCAGACATACAGTGTATTCGGAAAGTATTCAGACCCCTTGACTTTTTCCCCATTCTGTTACATTACAGCCTTATTCTAAAATTGATTAAATTGTTTATTTTCCTCATCAATCTACACACAATACCCTAAAATGACCAAGCAAAAACAAGTTTTTAGAAATGTTGGCAAATGTATAAAATAAAAAACACTGAAATATCACATTTACATAAGTATTCAGACCCTTCACTCAGTGCTTTTTTGAAGCACCTTTGCCAGTGATTACAGCCTTGCGTCTTCTTGGGTGTGACGCTACAAGCTTGGCATACCAGTATCTGGAGAGTTTCTCCCATTTTTCTCTGCAGATCCTCCCAAGCTCTGTCAGATTGGATGTGGAGCGTCGCTGCAAAGCTATTTTCAGGTCTCTCCTGAGATGTTCGATCGGATTCAAGTCCGGGCTCTAGTTGGCCACTCAAGGACATTCAGAGACTTGAAGCCACTCCTGTTTTGTTGTGGCTGTCTGCTTAGGATCGTTGTCCTGTTGGAAGGTGAACCTTCACTCTGGAGCAGGTTTTCATCAAGGATCTCTCTGTACTTTGCTCCATTCATCTTTCCCTCGATCCTGACTAGTCTCCCAGTCCCTGCAGCTGAAAAACATCCAATCAGCATGATGCTGCCACCACCATGCTTCACCGTAGGGATGGTGCCATATTTCCTCGAGACATGACACTTGTCATTCAGGCCAAAGAGTTTAAATTTGGTCTCATCAGACCAGAGAATCTTGTTTCTCATGGTCTTGAGAGTCTTTAAGCGCCTTATGGAAAACTCCAAGCGGGCTGTCATGTGCCTTTTACTGAGGAGTGGCTTCCTTCTGGCCATGCTACCATAAAGGCCTGATTGGTGGAGTGCTGCAGAGATGGTTGTCCTTCTGAAAGGTTCTGCCATCTCCACAGAGGAACTCTGGAGCTCTTTCAGAGTGACCATTGGGTTCTTGGTCAACTCCCTGACCAAGGCCATTCTCCCCCAATTGCTCAGGTTGATCAAGCTGCCAGCTCTAGGAAGAGTCTTGGTGGCTCCATCATTCTCTCATTTAAGAATGATGGAGGCCACTGTGTTATTGGGGACCTTCAATGCTGCAGACATTTTTTGGTACCCTTCGCCAGATCTGTTCCTTGACACAATCCTGTCTCAGAGCTCTACGGACAATTCCAATGGCTTGATTTTTGCTCTGACATGCACTGTCAAGTGTGGGACCTTATAAATACAGGTGTGTGCCTTTCCAAATCGTGTCCAATCAATTTAATTTACCATCTCAAGTAGGATCAATGGAAACTGGATACAGCTGAGCTCAATTTCGAGTCTCTTATGTAAATAAGGTATTTTTGTTTTTTATTCAAACGTTTTATGAATTTGCTAACATTTCTAATAACCTGTTTTTGCATTGTCATTATGGGGTACTGCTCGTAGATTGATGAGGAACATGTTTTATTTCATCCATTTTAGAATAAGGCTGTAACATAACAACATGTGGGAAAAGGGAAGGGGTCTGAATACTTTCCACAACCCTGTAAATATCAACTTCAACCGGTCTCACAAGTCATTAAAAAAAAAACATTTTAGTAATTTAGCAGATGCTCCTATCAAGAGTTACTTACAATTAGTGAATTCATCTTAAGATAGAACACATCACATCAAGTACATTTTCCATTTTCATAAACCAAAGTCAAAGTAAGATCAGCATGAACTTTTTCTGTTGCAAAACATTTCTCTAGTGTGTGCTGTACTGAACATGACTCTGGACTCAGATTGGATACTATATATTATCTGGTGGGTCCAATAGATTGGACGGTATATATCGGGTCTTTAGTGGGTCACTGTTCCCCGGGCACCGATGATGTGGATGTCGATTAAGGCAGCCACCGTGACCTCTCGATTCAGACGGTTTGGGTTAAATGTGGAAGACACGTTTCAGTTTAATACAGTCAGTTGTATAACTGACTAGGTATCCCCCTCTCCTTTTCCCTTTCCAATAGTGAATGCTGAGCCTCCTCAATCTCTTCAACCAAAATGGTATACCTCTACTATCATGTTATACTAGTAAAAGGCTGACAGAGTGGCATTCAATAAACAAAATGACTCTTCCATCAATGTTAAAGTAGTATGAAACTGGGTGGTGTCTGTGTGGAGTCTGAGTCGTTTTAGGGTCAGTTTCCTGGACACAGATTAAATCTGGGATTTAAGAGAACTTTCCATGAAGATTCACCATTGAGAATACTATTTAACCCTAAAAGCGTTGACATATTTTTGTGCCAACGGGGGTCTTTTGTTCTTCTTCCCCAAATTGGTAATGATTGCAAAAAGAAACTGTCTGTCAAGCAGTAACACTTTTTTTAGTTGATGAACCTTTTGTGAAACAGGTAAATGGTTTTACAACCCAAGATGGCCACCAATATGGGCGCCGGTGCCATGAAACCTTCACCTCTAACTTCGGAATACTATGGGCTATCAACTCAGTTCCAATTTCATCTGAATGATACTTGGTATATAGACAATGACTGGAAGTTAAATACGTATTGACATTTTTTAGTATTTTTTATTGTTGTAGTGTCTACCACGCCCCCCCAGGGGTCAAATCTGGGGTGGCTCAAAATCTAAGGGTGCATACATCGAGCTCTGTGCCAAATCTGTTTATTTACTAAGTTTACTATTGAGTCCTTCCTAATGTTACAGTCTCAGACTGGGTGGTGTTCAATACCCCAACTCTCCTCCATCCTAATGTTACAGTCTCAGGCTGGGTTGTGTTCAATACCCCAACTCTCCTCCATCATAATGTTAGTCTCAGACTGGGTTGTGTTCAATACTCCATCATAATGTTACAGTCTCCGACTAGGTTGTGTTCAATACCCCAACTCTCCTCCATCATAATGTTACAGTCTCAGACTGGGTTGTGTTCAATACTCCAACTCTCCTCCATCATAATGTTACAGTCTCAGACTGGGTTGTGTTCAATACCCCAACTCTTCTCCATCATAATGTTACAGTCTCAGACTAGGTTGTGTTCAATAATCCAACTCTCCTCCATCATAATGTTACAGTCTCAGACTGGGTTGTGTTCAATACTCCAACTCTCCTCCATCATAATATTAGTCTCAGACTGGGTTGTGTTCAATACCCCAACTCTCCTCCATCCTAATGTTACAGTCTCAGACTGGGTGGTGTTCAATACCCCAACTCTCCTCCATCATAATGTTACAGTCTCAGACTGGGTTGTGTTCAATAACCCAACTCTCCTCCATCCTAATGTTACAGTCTCAGACTAGGTTGTGTTCAATAACCCAACTCTCCTCCATCCTAATGTTACAGTCTCAGACTAGGTTGTGTTCAATAACCCAACTCTCCTCCATCCTAATGTTACAGTCTCAGACTGGTGGTGTTCAATACCCCAACTCTCCTCCATCCTAATGTTACAGTCTCAGACTGGGTGGTGTTCAATACCCCAACTCTCCTCCATCATAATGTTACAGTCTCAGACTGGTGGTGTTCAATACCCCAACTCTCCTCCATCATAATGTTACAGTCTCAGACTGGGTTGTGTTCAATACCCCAACTCTCCTCCATCCTAATGTTACAGTCTCAGACTGGGTTGTGTTCAATACCCCAACTCTCCTCCATCATAATGTTACAGTCTCAGACTGGTGGTGTTCAATACCCCAACTCTCCTCCATCCTAATGTTACAGTCTCAGACTGGGTGGCGTTCAATACCCCAACTCTCCTCCATCACAATGTTACAGTCTCAGACTGGTGGTGTTCAATACCCCAACTCTCCTCCATCCTAATGTTACAGTCTCAGACTAGGTTGTGTTCAATAACCCAACTCTCCTCCATCCTAATGTTACAGTCTCAGACTGGGTGGTGTTCAATACCCCAACTCTCCTCCATCCTAATGTTACAGTCTCAGACTAGGTTGTGTTCAATAACCCAACTCTCCTCCATCATAATGTTACAGTCTCAGACTGGTGGTGTTCAATACCCCAACTCTCCTCCATCCTAATGTTACAGTCTCAGACTGGGTGGTGGTCAATACCCCAACTCTCCTCCATCCTAATGTTAGTCTCAGACTGGGTTGTGTTCAATACCCCAACTCTCCTCCATCATAATGTTACAGTCTCAGACTGGTGGTGTTCAATACCCCAACTCTCCTCCATCCTAATGTTACAGTCTCAGACTGGGTTGTGTTCAATACCCCAACTATCCTCCATCATAATGTTACAGTCTCAGACTGGTGGTGTTCAATACCCCAACTCTCCTCCATTCTAATGTTACAGTCTCAGACTGGGTTGTGTTCAATACCCCAACTCTCCTCCATCCTAATGTTAGTCTCAGCCTGGGTTGTGTTCAATACCTCAACTCTCCTCAATCATAATTTTACAGTCTCAGACTGGGTTGTGTTCAATACCCCAACTCTCCTCCATCACAATGTTACAGTCTCAGACTGGTGGTGTTCAATACCCCAACTCTCCTCCATCGTAATGTTACAGGTCTCAGACTGGGTTGTTTTCAATACCCCAACTCTCCTCCATCCTAATGTTCCAGTCTCAGACTGGGTGGTGTTGAATACCTCAACTCTCCTCCATCCTAATGTTACAGTCTCAGACTGGGTTGTGTTCAATACCCCAACTCTCCTCCATCATAATGTTACAGTCTCAGACTGGATGGTGTTCAATACCCCAACTCTCCTCCATCCAAATGTTACAGTCTCAGACTAGGTTGTGTTCAATACCCCAACTCTCCTCCATCCTAAAGTTACAGTCTCAGACTGGGTGGTGTTCAATACCTCAACTCTCCTCCATCCTAATGTTACAGTCTCAGACTGGGTTGTGTTCAATACCCCAACTCTCCTCCATCCTAATGTTACAGTCTCAGACTGGTGGTGTTCAATACCCCAACTCTCCTCCATCCTAATGTTACAGTCTCAGACTGGGTGGTGTTCAATACCCCAACTCTCCTCCATCCTAATGTTACAGTCTCAGACTGGGTTGTGTTCAATACCCCAACTCTCCTCCATCCTAATGTTACAGTCTCAGACTGGTGGTGTTCAATACCCCAACTCTCCTCCATCCTAATATTATAGTCTGAGACTGGGTTGTGTTCAATATCCCACCTCTCCTCCAGCCTAATCTTACCATCTGAGACTGGGTGGTGTTCAATATCCCACCTCTCCTCCAGCCTAATCTTACCATCTGAGACTTGGTGGTGTTCAATATCCCACCTCTCCTCCATCCTATTGTTACAGTGGAAGTGTAACTGAGCAGTGTTCAGGCCTAAGCTGGGTGTTCAGTGTTTACTCATGTCTCTCAGCATCAGATCTAACCCCGTTTCCCCACTTCCCCACTCACTGCGACACACACACACAGAGCAGCAATGGTTCAAAGGGAGGAGACGGCGCTAACTTCAAAAGACCAGCTCCAGCCTTTGAACGCCATGCTAATCGCATACAACCTATCAGCCTCGTATCGTACTATATCAGCCTCCGCAGGGCATGCTCAGCTCAGATCAATGTCTCGCTCTCTCTCTCTCTCTCTCTCTCTCTCTCTCTCTCTCTCTCTCTCTCTCTCTCTCTCTCTCTCTCTCTCTCTCTCTCTCTCTCTCTCTCTCTCTCTCTCTCTCTCTCTCTCTCTCTCTCTCTCTCTCTCTCTCTCTCTCTCTCTCTCTCTCTCTCTCTCTCTCTCTCTCTCTCTCTCTCTCTCTCTCTCTCTCTCTCTCTCTCTCTCTCTCTCTCTCTCTCAGAGCTAATGTATGTTCAATCCACAGGGGCTATACAGCAACACAGCGGGAAACAGAGAGCCACAGCATCTCTCTTTACCTGTTCTACAGTCTGCCTGCACCCGAAATGGCACCCTTTTCCCTAAATAGTGAACTACTTTTGATAGGGCTCTGGTCAAAATAATGCACTATGTAGAGAATAGGGTGCCATTTGAGATGCAGATTCTGCAGTACAGTATCCCTCTGTAGTGACAACTTGATTTCCTATATAGAAGTACTTGAGGCAGAGAGCTGGCTCACAGCCTCATTAACATGCTTCTGATGTGATGTAAAACATGCAAGTGTGAGTGTGTAAAATAAATACACATTTTGGTCGCATACACATGTCCAGTACATGATTATTAGTAAGCAAATTACAGACTCCTCTTTAAATCTGCGTATTCCTTCAAAGCTCAGTTGTCCTGAGTCTGCACAACTCTGCCAGGACCTAGGATCAAGAGAGACACTCAAGTGTTTTAGTACTATATCTCTTGACACAATGATGAAAATAATAATGGCCTCTAAACCTTCAAGCTGCATACTGGATCCTATTCCAACTAAACTACTGAAAGAGATGCTTTCTGTTCTTAATCTTCATGGTTGTACAGTCATCTCAAATAAAACTGTGAAGGACCTCGGCGTTACTCTGGACCCTGATCTTTCTTTTGACGAACATGTCATGTTTTGTCATTGATTATCATGCCTTGTCCCTGTTCCTCTCCTTCTATTCGTTTCCCTCTGCTGGTCTTATTAGGTTCTTTCCCTCTTTCTATCCCTCTCTCTCCCCCTCCCTCTCTCACTCTCCCGCTCTCTCTTCTCTCTATCGTTCCGTTCCTGCTCCCAGCTGTTCCTATTCCCCTAATCAATCATTTAGTCTTCCCACACCTGTTCCCGATCCTTTTCCCTGATTAGAGTCCCTATTTCTCTCCTTGTTATTCGTTTCTGCCCTGTCGGTTCCTTGTCTAGAATTCACCGTGCTGTGTTTGTGTATCGCCCTGTCGTGTCGTGTTGTCCTCAGATGCTGCGTGGTGAGCAGGTGTCTGAGTCTGTTTGGTTCAAGTGCCTTCCCGAGGCAACCTGCTGTTCACCTGCTGTTCGAGATCGAGTCTCCAGTTTGTCCTCGTCATTTCGAGTGAAAGTTGTGTTTTTTGATTGTATTTACTTTACTGGATTAAAGACTCTGTTTTCGCCAAGTCGCTTTTGGGTCCTCTTTCACCAGCATGACAGAACATATCAAGACTTTTTCAAGGACAGCTTTTTTCCATCTACGTAACATTGCAAAAATCAGAAACTTTCTGTCCAAAAATGATGCAGAAAAATTAATCCATGCTTTTGTTACTTCTAGGTTAGACTACTGCAATGCTCTACTTTCCGGGTACCTGGATAAGCACTAAATAAACTTCAGTTAGTGCTAAATACGGCTGCTAGAATCCTGACTAGAACCAAAAGATTTGATCATATTACTGCAGTGCTAGCCTCCCTACACTGGCTTCCTGTTAAGGCAAGGGCTGATTTCAAGGTTTTACTGATAGCATACAAAGCATGACATGAGCTTGCTCCTACCTATCTCTCTGATTTGGTCCTGCCATACATAAGAACATGTACTCAACGGACACAAGACGCAGGCCTCCTAAATGTCCCTAGAATTTCTAAGCAAACAGTTGGAGGCAGGTCTTTCTCCTATAGAGCTCCATTTTTATGGAATGGTCTGCCTACCCATTTGAGAGACGCAGACTCGTTCTCAACCTTTAAGTCTTTACTGAAGACTCATCTCTTCAGGGGGTCATATGATTGAGTGTAGTCTGGCCCAGGAGTGTGAAGGTGAATGGAAAGGCTCTGGAGCAACGAACCACCCTTGCTGTCTCTGCCTGGCCGGTTCCCCTCTTTCCACTGGGATTCTCTGCCTCTAACCCTATTACAGGGGCTGAGTCACTGGCTTACTGGTGCTCTTTCATGCCGTCCCTAGGAGGGGTGCGTCACTTCAGTGGGTTGAGTCACTGATGTGATCTTCCTGTCTGAGTTGGTGCCCCCCCTTGGGTTGTGCCGTGGCGGAGAACTTTGTGGGCTATACTCGGCCTTGTCTCAGGATGGTAAGTTGGTGGTTGAAGATATCCCTCTAGTGGTGTAGGGGCTGTGCTTTGGCAAAGTGGGTGGGGTTATATCCTTCCTGTTTGGCCCTGTCCGGGGGTATCATTGGATGGGGCCACAGTGTTTCCTGACCCCTCCTGTCTCAGCCTCCAGTATTTATGCTGTAGTAGTTAATGTGTCGGGGGGCTAGGGTCAGTTTGTTATATCTGGAGTTACTTCTCCTGTCTTATACGGTGTCCTGTGTGAATTAAAGTATGCTCTCTCTAATTCTCTCTTTCTCTCTTCCTTTCCCTCTCTCGGAAGACCTGAGCCCTAGGACCATGCCTCAGGACTACCTGGCATGATGACTCCTTGCCGTCCCCAGTCCACCTGGCCGTGCTGCTGCTCCAGTTTCAACTGTTCTGCCTGCGGCTATGGAATCCTGACCTGTTCACCAGATGTGCTACCTGTCCCAGACCTGCTGTTTTCAACTCTCTGGAGACAGCAGGAGTGGTAGAGATACTCTTAATGATCGGCTATGAAAAGCCAACTGACATTTACTCCTGAGGTGCTGACTTGCTGCAAACTTGACAACTATTGTGATTATTATTATTTGACCATGCTGGTTATTTATGAACATTTGAACACCTTGGCCATGTTCTGTCATAATCTCCACCTGGCACAGCCAGAAGAGGACTTGCTACAACTCATAGCCTGGTTCCTCTCTAGGTTTCTTCCTAGGTTTTGGCCTTTCTAGGGAGTTTTTCCTAGCCACCGTGCTTCTACACCTGCATTGCTTGTTCTTTGGGGTTTTAAGCTGGGTTTCTGTTCAGCACTTTGAGATATCAGCTGTTGTACAAAGGGCTATATAAATACATTTGATTTGAAGTGGTTTGATGGCGTGCACGCCTCCTGAGTCGCACTCCGAATACCTCTTCTACGCCGGCGGCATCTTAGAGCAGCCTCTGGGCTACGTTCAATTGCCTTGAAAGGTACGAACAAAGGATCCAATTCAGTCGTATTCCTGGTCGAAATGTTACCGCCTCTCTGATATCCAAAAGTTATTTCCAGCTGTATGCAATAACGCAAATAACGTGCTGGGCTAATAACATGAGAAATAACAATAAAAAACAAAATACTGCAAAGTTGCTTAGGATTCGTTGCTTGGATTCGTATCCTTATTTGTGTGTTTGGTGTGTGTGTGTGTCTGTCTATGTGTGTGTCTGTGTTTCTATGGGGTCTGGGGTATTATTCTATTTCATTCTTATTCTAATCTATTCTAAACTATTGTAAAAAATCCCATCTGCCATTCATTCTCAACAGGTGAGGTACACTGTAGAGCAGTGATAACGTTGACCATCCATCTTATTCAACTTAAATGACAATGAATGCCGCCCTACTGTCACGTTATACTCCATCTGCCTTGACATCCACATCTGCATCCTAAACGTATATTTACTCAGACAGCGGAAAACAGTCATAAAATAACACATGTATTTATATCAGTCATGTTTGTCCATGTTGCTGGTTGAGAAATAGGATACATTACCAGACAAACACAGAGAAAAAGTAAATAAATAATTCAAGGTACAGAGAAATGGTGTAAACGTGGTGTCATTGGCACCAGCGTCCCCAGTGCTTAATACTACAGCACTAAAATAGTGGGATGTCCGTTTGAAAGGCCGGATCCAGCATTGGACTGTATATTGCTGAATCTGATGTGCTCAGTGTTAGTGATGTGATGGTGACTGGGCTCTTTTCCAAACGTGTGGGTGTGTGCGTGTGTTTGTGTGTATGTGTTTTTGAGCTTCCAAACTTAGAAATGTTAATTGCAACGTTGGCTTGCCCATCGAGAACAGATCTGCAGCAGGCAAATAAAGTGTCACACCACATTTTAAACCGGTAAACTTGGGTAAGGCTGAATTAAACAGAATTAGATGAGAAAAACGTATGGCAGGAGGAAACGGCTAGAGAAACATATGAACAGGAGGGAACGGCTAGAGGGTCATGTGAACAGGAGGAAACGGCTAGAGGGTCATATGAACAGGAGGAAACGGGTAGAGAGTCATGTGAACAGGAGGAAACGGCTAGAGGGTGATATGAACAGGAGGAAACGGCTAGAGGGTCATATGAACAGGAAGGAACGGGTAGAGGAACATATGAACAGGAAGGAACGGGTAGAGGAACATATGAACAGGAGGGAACGGCTAGAGGGTCATGTGAACAGGAGGAAACGGCTAGAGGGTCATATGAACAGGAATGAACGGGTAGAGGAACATATGAACAGGAGGGAACGGCTAGAGGGTCATATGAACAGGAGGAAATGGCTAGAGGGTCATATGAACAGGAAGGAACGGGTAGAGGAACATATGAACAGGAAGGAACGGGTAGAGGAACATATGAACAGGAGGGAACGGCTAGAGGGTCATGTGAACAGGAGGAAACGGCTAGAGGGTCATATGAACAGGAGGAAACGGGTAGAGGGTCATGTGAACAGGAGGAAACGGCTAGAGGGTCATTTGAACAGGAGGAAACGGCTAGAGGGTCATATGAACAGGAGGAAACGGGTAGAGGAACATATGAACAGGAAGGAACGGGTAGAGGAACATATGAATAGGAGGGAACGGGTAGAGGAACATATGAACAGGAAGGAACGGGTAGAGGAACATATGAACAGGAAGGAACGGGTAGAGGAACATATGAATATGAGGGAACGGGTAGAGGAACATTTGAATAGGAGGGAACGGGTAGAGGAACATATGAACAGGAGGGCACGGGTAGAGGAACATATGAATATGAGGGAACGGGTAGAGGAACATATGAACAGGAGGGAACGGGTAGAGGAACATATGAACAGGAGGGAACGGGTAGAGGAACATATGAATATGAGGGAATGGGTAGAGGAACATATGAATATGAGGGAACGGGTAGAGGAACATATAAACAGGAGAGAACGGGTAGAGGAACATATAAACAGGAGAGAACGGGTAGAGGCACATATGAATATGAGGGAACGGGTAGAGGAACATATAAACAGGAGGGAACGGGTAGAGGAACATATAAACAGGAGGGAACGGGTAGAGGAACATATGAACAGGAGGGAACGGGTAGAGGAACATATGAATATGAGGGAACGGGTAGAGGAACATATAAACAGGAGGGAACGGGTAGAGGAACATATAAACAGGAGAGAACGGGTAGAGGAACATATAAACAGGAGGGAACGGGTAGAGGAACATATAAACAGGAGGGAACGGGTAGAGGAACATATGAATATGAGGGAACGGGTAGAGGAACATATAAACAGGAGGGAACGGGTAGAGGAACATATGAACAGGAGGGAACGGGTAGAGGAACATATGAATATGAGGGAACGGGTAGAGGAACATATAAACAGGAGGGAACGGGTAGAGGAACATATAAACAGGAGAGAACGGGTAGAGGAACATATAAACAGGAGGGAACGGGTAGAGGAACATATAAACAGGAGGGAACGGGTAGAGGAACATATGAACAGGAGGGAACGGGTAGAGGCACATATGAATATGAGGGAATGGGTAGAGGAACATATGAACAGGAGGGAACGGGTAGAGGAACATATGAATATGAAGGAATGGGTAGAGGAACATATGAATATGAGGGAATGGGTAGAGGAACATATAAACAGGAGAGAACGGGTAGAGGAACATATGAATATGAGGGAATGGGTAGAGGCACATATAAACAGGAGAGAACGGGTAGAGGAACATATGAACAGGAGGGAACGGGTAGAGGAACATATAAACAGGAGGGAACGGGTAGAGGAACATATGAACAGGAGGGAACGGGTAGAGGAACATATAAACAGGAGGGAACGGGTAGAGGAACATATGAACAGGAGGGAACGGGTAGAGGCACATATGAATATGAGGGAATGGGTAGAGGAACATATGAACAGGAGGGAACGGGTAGAGGAACATATAAACAGGAGGGAACGGGTAGAGGAACATATGAACAGGAGGGAACGGGTAGAGGAACATATGAATATGAGGGAATGGGTAGAGGAACATATGAACAGGAGGGAACGGGTAGAGGAACATATGAATATGAGGGAATGGGTAGAGGAACATATAAACAGGAGAGAACGGGTAGAGGAACATATGAACAGGAGGGAACGGGTAGAGGCACATATGAACAGGAGGGAATGGGTAGAGGAACATATAAACAGGAGGGAACGGGTAGAGGAACATATGAACAGGAGGGAACGGGTAGAGGAACATATGAACAGGAGAGAACGGGTAGAGGAACATATAAACAGGAGGGAACGGGTAGAGAAACATATAAACAGGAGGGAACGGGTAGAGGCACATATGAATATGAGGGAACGGGTAGAGGAACATATGAACAGGAGGGAACGGGTAGAGGAACATATGAATATGAGGGAATGGGTAGAGGAACATATGAATAGGAGGGAATGGGTAGATGAACATATGAATAGGAGGGAACGGGTAGAGGAACATATGAACAGGAGGGAACGGGTAGAGGAACATATGAATATGAGGGAATGGGTAGAGGAACATATGAATAGGAGGGAACGGGTAGAGGAACATATAAACAGGAGGGAACGGGTAGAGGAACATATGAACAGGAGGGAACGGGTAGAGGAACAGGAACTGTTTGTGTGTGTGTCTGTCTCTGAGTGTGTGTGTGTGTGTGTGTTATATCTTTTATTTCTTTTATTTCTTCTATCGTTGGATTATTTGTCATTAGTGGACAACACAGGAAATACATGGGGCTTCTATCCAATTTGCTTTGATCCTCTGTGATCTAAAGGACCATGTCTTCACCCAGGGTGCACACACACACACACGCACGCACGCACACACACACACACGCACGCACGCACACACACACACACACACGCACACACACACACACACACACACACACACACACACACACACACACACACACACACACACACACACACACACACACACACACACACACACACACACACACACACACACACACACACACACACACACACACACACACACAGCACCTAGGGCTCTGTTAGATGTAAGGATCTGCTCTGTCTGGCCACTGGTAGGCTGTTTATTCTAAAGCCACACAAATACTGTTATGGGGGATATTTCACTCCGGCACTAGGAGCCTTTGTGTGGCTATGGAAGGAAAAGGTGGATTGCAGGGAGCTACAGTGTTCTGGCCAAGGAGATAAACTCACTGTTAATCAATCACTCTCCAGCCTCTCCTTTCCTCCTTGTACAAGAATGGCACAGAAAAAAACACTATTAAGGTGTGGTTGGAGTGCTGCAAGGTCATTGTTCTTTGAACTCACACGCCCACACACACGGACACACACATGCACACACACAACCCCACACAGTCGTCTATACCCCTGGTAGAGCCCCAAAATGTCTGATTGTGGGCCAGACCATTGTGTAGTGAGTGATTCAGCTTCAATAGTATTATCCTCCAGTACAGAGGCCTTATCATGGTCCTGAAACACACTAGACTGTAGGGACGCAGTGTGTGTGTGTGTGTGTGTGTGTGTGTGTGTGTGTGTGTGTGTGTGTGTGTGTGTGTGTGTGTGTGTGTGTGTGTGTGTGTGTGTGTGTGTGTGTGTGTGTGTGTGTGTGTGTGTGTGTGTGTGTGTGTGTGTATATACAAAACAGCAGTTGACAGAGGAAGGGGCTGGGAAGCAATCTAATCCTATTGTAGTCATGCATAGCAAACTGTGCCCCACATATCTCTCTCCCTCTCACATCCTGGCTCTGGGGTCTACATGCATGACCACGGGACACGTGTTATCTGCTGAACTTTGGGCCTTTTGATCCAGATCTGTATTTGCCTCCATGAAACACACGAGGGGAAGAATACAATGCCTGAAATGTAGGAAAATGTTTGACAATGAAAATGGCAACAAACACATTGCACTTGACAAACATCCCTATTGCTCACTGGAACACCTCTGAGGATGTGACATTACATGTAGCCAGTACTTTCCCTACACCATAAGATGCTGTCTACACACACACACACACACACACACACACACACACACACACACACACACACACACACACACACACACACACACACCCTACCACACACACACACACACACATACACACACCACCCCCACCACACACACACACAAATACACACACACACACCACACACATTCCACACTACCTCCCTCACCCCCACCCACACTTCACTCCCCTCTGAAGGTCATGTGTCAGCTATTCATCATGTTGACTGTGGGTGTGACATATTGAACCTAAACTTTACGTTGATATATTAGACATAAACTCAGGGTGTAATTATAAAGCTGAAGGTACAATTTACCAGGCCATGCTAACATCATTGTTAACCCATTAGACAGCTCACACTTCAACATGTATATGATGCTCTTAGAAAATACAAACACTGTTTTATAGTAGATTATTCTTCACTGACAAGGATTGCAACTCCCCTCCAAGTCTCCGACCACTGCCTTGTATCCTTTTCCCTCTCGCTCTCATCCAACACCTCCCACACTGCCCCTACTCGGATGGTATCGCGCCGTCCCAACCTTCGCTCTCTCTCCCCCGCTACTCTCTCCTCTTCCATCCTATCATCTCTTCCCTCCGCTCAAACCTTCTCCCACCTATCTCCTGATTCTGCCTCCTCAACCCTCCTCTCCTCCCTCTCTGCATCCCTTGACTCTCTATGTCCCCTATCCTCCAGGCCGGCTCGGTCCTCCCCTCCCGCTCCGTGGCTCGATGACTCATTGCGAGCTCACAGAACAGGGCTCCGGGCAGCCGAGCGGAAATGGAGGAAAACTCGCCTCCCTGCGGACCTGGCATCCTTTCACTCCCTCCTCTCTACATTTTCCTCCTCTGTCTCTGCTGCTAAAGCCACTTTCTACCACGCTAAATTCCAAGCATCTGCCTCTAACCCTAGGAAGCTCTTTGCCACCTTCTCCTCCCTCCTGAATCCTCCGCCCCCTCCCCCCTCCTCCCTCTCTGCAGATGACTTCGTCAACCATTTTGAAAAGAAGGTCGACGACATCCGATCCTCGTTTGCTAAGTCAAACGACACCGCTGGTTCTGCTCACACTGCCCTACCCTGTGCTCTGACCTCTTTCTCCCTCTCTCTCCAGATGAAATCTTGCGTCTTGTGACGGCCGGCCGCCCAACAACCTGCCCGCTTGACCCTATCCCCTCCTCTCTTCTCCAGACCATTTCCGGAGACCTTCTCCCTTACCTCACCTCGCTCATCAACTCATCCCTGACCGTTGGCTACGTCCCTTCCGTCTTCAAGAGAGCGAGAGTTGCACCCCTTCTGAAAAAACCTACACTCGATCCCTCCGATGTCAACAATTACAGACCAGTATCCCTTCTTTCTTTTCTCTCCAAAACTCTTGAACGTGCCGTCCTTGGCCAGCTCTCCCGCTATCTCTCTCTGAATGACCTTCTTGATCCAAATCAGTCAGGTTTCAAGACTAGTCATTCAACTGAGACTGCTCTCCTCTGTATCACGGAGGCGCTCCGCACTGCTAAAGCTAACTCTCTCTCCTCTGCTCTCATCCTTCTAGATCTATCGGCTGCCTTCGATACTGTGAACCATCAGATCCTCCTCTCCACCCTCTCCGAGTTGGGCATCTCCGGCGCGGCCCACGCTTGGATTGCGTCCTACCTGACAGGTCGCTCCTACCAGGTGGCGTGGCGAGAATCTGTCTCCTCACCACGCGCTCTCACCACTGGTGTCCCCAGGGCTCTGTTCTTGGCCCTCTCCTATTCTCGCTATACACCAAGTCACTTGGCTCTGTCATAACCTCACATGGTCTCTCTTATCATTGCTATGCAGACGACACACAATTAATCTTCTCCTTTCCCCCTTCTGATGACCAGGTGGCGAATCGCATCTCTGCATGTCTGGCAGACATATCAGTGTGGATGACGGATCACCACCTCAAGCTGAACCTCGGCAAGACGGAGCTGCTCTTCCTCCCGGGGAAGGACTGCCCGTTCCATGATCTCGCCATCACGGTTGACAACTCCATTGTGTCCTCCTCCCAGAGCCCCAAAAACCTTGGCGTGATCCTGGACAACACCCTGTCGTTCTCAACTAACATCAAGGCGGTGGCCCGTTCCTGTAGGTTCATGCTCTACAACATCCGCAGAGTACGACCCTGCCTCACACAGGAAGCGGCGCAGGTCCTAATCCAGGCACTTGTCATCTCCCGTCTGGATTACTGCAACTCGCTGTTGGCTGGGCTCCCTGCCTGTGCCATTAAACCCCTTCAACTCATCCAGAACGCCGCAGCCCGTCTGGTGTTCAACCTTCCCAAGTTCTCTCACGTCACCCCGCTCCTCCGTTCTCTCCACTGGCTTCCAGTTGAAGCTCGCATCCGCTACAAGACCATGGTGCTTGCCTACGGAGCTGTGAGGGGAACGGCACCTCAGTACCTCCAGGCTCTGATCAGGCCCTACACCCAAACAAGGGCACTGCGTTCATCCACCTCTGGCCTGCTCGCCTCCCTACCACTGAGGAAGTACAGCTCCCGCTCAGCCCAGTCAAAACTGTTCGCTGCCCTGGCCCCCCAATGGTGGAACAAACTCCCTCACGACGCCAGGACAGCGGAGTCAATCACCACCTTCCGGAGACACCTGAAACCCCACCTCTTTAAGGAATACCTAGGATAGGTTAAGTAATCCCTCTCACCCCACCCCCCCTAAGTTTTAGATGCACTATTGTTAAGTGACTGTCCCACTGGATGTCATAAGGTGAATGCACCAATTTGTAAGTCGCTCTGGATAAGAGCGTCTGCTAAATGACTTAAATGTAAATGTAAATGTAAATGGAAAAAGCTAAGGAAATCTTAAGTGGGAGAATGTTCTCTACTGTAGACATGGGCTATGGTCAAACCTGATTAAACACACATGGTGAGAATAAATATGACAGAAATATACATTACATTCATGAAACATATTTTCAAAGGAGTCATTTGGAATGTGCCCTTTCTTCACTGGCAGAGTTTAAATCATGTCTGGACCCAGCAGCTTCACGGGTAAGGTCCTCCCACAGGGGATTCATCCCACATAAAGACACAAATCATATTATTTCTGCCTCCTCCTGTCTCATTTTCATTGAATACAGCATAAACCCTGAGAGTTAAAGTGATAGAACAACCACAACAGTCAGCTTATCTGAATATTTACAGGTGGTTATAAAGCCACCTGATTGAAATCACCAGGCAAAGAGGGACAACTGCTACAACCATTCCTTAACACATCAACATGCAGTAGTAGCAATATAATTAATTAGATAGATGTGTAGTGTTGTTTCACTGCAGCTATAACATTACACACCTATTCCCCTATAGGCCCTGGTCAAAAGTAGTGCACTACATAGGGAATAAGGTGTAATTTGGGACGCAGATATCACACTATACAATGCTGTGGTAGGTATACAGCTCATGGGTTAATTTAGCAGTTGTATCTAGCCACTGTGACAGAGATTACCCCTGGTGACGTAGTCAATAGCTGTGACCTTTAGAAGGTTATCATCAGTCACTGCGGAACCAAGATTGATCGATGCTAGACTCTGTCACTTTAAATAGGACACCAGACAGGCCACTCCACAATAAAATAACATGAATGAAAATATAGACCTACATGGACATGCTTTCAAAATAACTTCATTCATTTACAATCGTATGGGAAATTAGTTTCATTTTCTAGATAACGCCATGAGATGGGAGTAAAATAGCTATTGAGGCCAGTGGAGGCTGCTGAGGGGAGGACGGCTCATTGTCAATGGCACGTATAGAGTCAACGGAATGCTATCTACCACATGGAAACCACGTGTTTGATGTGTTTGATACCATTCCATTGACTCCATTCCAGCCATTACTATAAGCCGTCCTCCCCTCAGCAGCCTCCACTGACTGAAGCGCATTCCCACTCCTAGATTAAATAACATGAATGGAAAATATAGGCTTATATGGATAAGCTTTTGCAAATAATGTAGTACGTCGAACATGTTACATCAAATAACATTGTAGGGATGTTAGTTCAGTCATCCTTTTCTTAGACGGACTAACATCATGAGACGGTAAAATAGCTATTGTAGCATCAATGCCAAGATAAGCTGACTGTGAGATGGACAGGCATCAGTAAGCCTGTTATTTACTGTCACTGACTAAGATATGTCTTCGGTCTTATGAAGAGCCAGTGAACATTTTAGGCCACCATGCTGTAATACAGAAAACACTACACACTCCGCCACTCCAAGATAAAAGACAATGAATGGGAAGATGTATGGATTCTTTTCACATAACCTAATGCACAGTCACTAGGATGTTGACTTATTTGTACTAGCCAACTCCAGGAGATTGGAGGAAAATAGCTATTGGAGGGATCACAAACCACTCAATCGTAGAGAGTGTTTGTGTTTTCATCTTTATGCCAAGATAAGCTGACAGTGAGACAGGCAAACAGACAAGTAGACATCAGTAAGCCTGTTATTGTCTGTCTCTGGATAATGAGGTAGCTAGGACACGCCTGCAATACAGAAACGCATAGCTATGAGATGTGTTAGTCCTTATGATGTACCTGTTATACAGACAGGCAGCTATCTGAGATATGTCGTAGGCCTAAATATGAGTCTGTAAATGCAATACAGAACGGTACATATGAGGTCTGTAAGTCGTTATGATGAACCTGTAATACAGAAAACTCAGTGGATTTTATATTGGGCTTTCCCTTCAATATTTACTGCAGCAAATGGCACCCTATTCCCTTTATAGCGCACTACGTTTGACCAGAGCCCACATGACTCTGTTCAGAGGTAGTGCCCTACATTAGGGAAAAGGGCTAGAGTGGTCTTAGCCCCACATATGCAAAATAGAATATACATGTCGAGTAGCTAGGTTTTTTTTACTGTGTCCCTAATGGCACCCTATTTTATACGTAGTGCACTACTTCTGACCAGGGCCCATAGGGAATAGGGTGCCATATGGGGTTCAGACTTGGTCTTTTACATTTACATACCCATCATCATCATATTCAGCTTGCCTCAGCTAGAAGAGCTAGAGTGGATTACAATGAGAGGTAGTTAAATTTCACTATTCTGTGTGTGTGTGCGTGTGTGTGCGTGTCCGTGCGTGTGTGTCAGAGTGCATTACAATGGAAGATAGTCAGAATTCACTATTCTGTGTGTGTGTGCGTGTGTGTACGTGTTCGTGCGTGTGTGTCAAAGTGCATTACAATGGAAGATAGTCAGAATTCACTATTCTATGTGTGTGTGTGCGTGTGTGTGCGTGTCCGTGCGTGTGTGTCAGAGTGCATTACAATGGAAGATAGTCAGAATTCACTATTCTGTGTGTGTGTGCGTGTGTGTGCGTGTTCGTGCGTGTGTGTCAAAGTGCATTACAATGGAAGATAGTCAGAATTCGCTATTCTGTGTGTGTGTGTGCGTGTGTGTGCGTGTTCGTGCGTGTGTGTCAGAGTGCATTACAATGGAAGATAGTCAGAATTCGCTATTCTGTGTGTGTGTGTGCGTGTGTGTGCGTGTCCGTGCGTGTGTGTCAAAGTGCATTACAATGGAAGATAGTCAGAATTCACTATTCTATGTGTGTGTGCGTGTTCGTGCGTGTGTGTCAGAGTGCATTACAATGGAAGATAGTCAGAATTCACTATTCTATGTGTGTGTGCGTGTTCGTGCGTGTGTGTCAAAGTGCATTACAATGGAAGATAGTCAGAATTCACTATTCTGTGTGTGTGTGCGTGTGTGTGTGTCAAAGTGCATTACAATGGAAGATAGTCAGAATTCACTATTCTGTGTGTGTGTGTGTGCGTGTGTGTCAAAGTGCATTACAATGGAAGATAGTCAGAATTCACTATTCTGTGTGTGTGTGTGTGCGTGTGTGTCAAAGTGCATTACAATGGAAGATAGTCAGAATTCACTATTCTGTGTGTGTGTGCGTGTTCGTGCGTGTGTGTCAGAGTGCATTACAATGGAAGATAGTCAGAATTCACTATTCTGTGTGTGTGTGCGTGTGTGTGCGTGTTCGTGCGTGTGTGTCAAAGTGCATTACAATGGAAGATAGTTAGAATTCGCTATTCTGTGTGTGTGTGTGCGTGTGTGTGCGTGTCCGTGCGTGTGTGTCAAAGTGCATTACAATGGAAGATAGTCAGAATTCACTATTCTGTGTGTGTGTGTGTGCGTGTGTGTCAAAGTGCATTACAATGGAAGATAGTCAGAATTCACTATTCTGTGTGTGTGTGTGTGCGTGTGTGTCAGAGTGCATTACAATGGAAGATAGTCAGAATTCGCTATTCTGTGTGTGTGTGCGTGTGTGTGCGTGTTCGTGCGTGTGTGTCAAAGTGCATTACAATGGAAGATAGTCAGAATTCACTATTCTATGTGTGTGTGTGCGTGTGTGTGCGTGTTCGTGCGTGTGTGTCAGAGTGCATTACAATGGAAGATAGTCAGAATTCACTATTCTATGTGTGTGTGCGTGTTCGTGCGTGTGTGTCAGAGTGCATTACAATGGAAGATAGTCAGAATTCACTATTCTGTGTGTGTGTGCGTGTGTGTGCGTGTTCGTGCGTGTGTGTCAGAGTGCATTACAATGGAAGATAGTCAGAATTCACTATTCTATGTGTGTGTGCGTGTTCGTGCGTGTGTGTCAGAGTGCATTACAATGGAAGATAGTCAGAATTCACTATTCTGTGTGTGTGTGCGTGTGTGTGCGTGTTCGTGCGTGTGTGTCAAAGTGCATTACAATGGAAGATAGTTAGAATTCACTATTCTGTGTGTGTGTGTGCGTGTGTGTGCGTGTCCGTGCGTGTGTGTCAAAGTGCATTACAATGGAAGATAGTTAGAATTCACTATTCTGTGTGTGTGTGTGCGTGTGTGTGCGTGTCCGTGCGTGTGTGTCAAAGTGCATTACAATGGAAGATAGTCAGAATTCACTATTCTGTGTGTGTGTGTGTGCGTGTGTGTCAAAGTGCATTACAATGGAAGATAGTCAGAATTCACTATTCTGTGTGTGTGTGTGTGCGTGTGTGTCAAAGTGCATTACAATGGAAGATAGTCAGAATTCACTATTCTGTGTGTGTGTGCGTGTTCGTGCGTGTGTGTCAAAGTGCATTACAATGGAAGATAGTCAGAATTCACTATTCTGTGTGTGTGTGTGTGTGTGTGTGTGTGTGTGTGTGTGTGTGTGTGTGTGTGTGTGTGTGTGTGTGTGTGTGTGTGTGTGTGTGTGTGTGTGTGTGTGTGTGTGTGTGTGTGTGTGTGTGTGTGTGTGTGTGTGTGTGTGTGTGTGTGTGTGTGTGTGTGTGTGTGTGTGTGTGTGTGTGTGTGTGTGTGTGTGTTCGTGCGTGTGTGTCAGAGTGCATTACAATGGAAGATAGTCAGAATTCACTATTCCCAGTCATGTATTATACCTTTCAACCTGAGAGTCATGTTCAATGATGACTCAGCTTGTTTGCTGCCAAGAGACTATTATCTGCCAATCCATTCGAATATCATTAGCATTCAAATACAGTAGAACTTAGTCTGTGTCCCAAATGGCGCCCTACTCCCTTTATATAGCATTACCTTTGACCAGGGCCCATAGGGCTGATCAAAAGTAGTACATTATATAGGGGATATGGTGCTATTTGGGATGCATCCTCAGTCAAATACCCTACAGATCATATCAATTTAAATACAGTAGAACTTACACTTTGAAGTTTAGCCAGCCAAAGGCCTTTTACTTCCTCAGCAGCATATGTACAGCACCTTCCACCTGAGAAACATTGACTCATGTCCATTCGAATATCATTACCATACAGATAGAGCTTAACATTCAGTCAAAAACATACACCAGTGGTTCCCAAACTTGTTATAGTCCCGTTGCCCTTCAAACATTCAACCTCCAGCTGCGTACCCCCTCTACCAGGGTCAGCAAACTCTCAAATATTGTTTTTTGCCATCATTGTAAGCCTGCCACACACACACACACACTATCCGATACATTTATTAAACATAAGAATGAGTTTCTGTCACAACCCGGCTCGTGGGAAGTGACAAAGAACTCTTATAGGACCAGGGCACAAATAATAATAATAATTATTTTACCTTTATTTAACTAGGCAAGTCAGTTAAGAACAAATTCTTATTTTCAATGACGGCCTAGGAACAGTTGGTTAACTGCCTGTTCAGGGGCAGAACGACAGATTTGTACCTTGTCAGCTCGGGGATTCAAATGTACAACCTTTGGGTTACTAGTCCAACGCTCTAACCACTAGGCTACCCTGCCGCCCCTAGTTTTGCTCTTTATTTAGCCATCTTACAGAAAATTTTTTATTTGTTCATCAAAAATTGTGAATAACTCACCACAGGTTAATGAGAAGGGTTTGCTTGAAAGGATGCACAGAACTCTGCACTGTTGGGTTGTATTGGAGAGTCTCAGTCTTAAATCATTTTCCACAGTCTGTGCCTGTATTTAGTTTTCATGCTAGTTTTCATGCTAGTGAGGGCCAAAAATACACTCTCACATAGGTACGTGGTTGCAAAGGGCATCAGTGTCTTAACAGTGTGATTTGCCAAGGCAGGATACCTCTGAGCGCAGCCCAATCCAGAAATCTGGCAGTGGCTTCTTACTATATCCAATTTTTACTAAACTGCTTGTTGCAATTTCGATGAGGCTCTCTGGTTCAGATATCGGTAAGTGGACTGGAGGCAGGGCATGAAAGGGATAACGAATCCAATTGTTTATGTCTTCCATTTCTGGAAAGTACCTGCGTAATTGCCCACCCAACTCATTCAAGGGCTTCGCTATATCACATTGGCATTGTCTGTAAGCTTGAGTTCATTTGCTCACAAAAAAATCACACAATGATGGAAAGACCTGTGTGTTGTCCTTGTTAATGCAGACAGAAGAGCTCTAACTTCTTAGTCATAGCCTCAATTTTGTTCGACACGTTGAATATAGTTGCGGAGAGGCCCTGTAATCCTAGATTCGGATCATTCAGGCAAGAAAAAACCTCACCCAGATAGGCCAGTCGTGTGAGAAACTCGTCATTATGTAAGCAGTCAGACAAGTGAAAATTACGGTCAGTAGAGAAAACTTTAAGCTCTTCTCTCAATAAGAAAAAAATGTGTCAATACTTTGCCCCTTGATAACCTTTAATAGTTCTGTATGTTGTAAAAGCGTTACATAGTCGCTGCCCATATCATTGCATAATGCATAAAATGGTTTAACAAAGTTAACCATTTTCACTGTAGTGTCAAAAACATCTTTTAAGCTGTCAGACATTCCCTCGGCAGCAAGAGCCTCTCGGTGGATGCTGCAGTGTACCCAAATGGTGTCGGGAGCAATTGCTTGCACGCGTGTTACCACTCCACTCTGTCTCCCTGTTTGCACCATCAGTACAGATACCAACACATCTTGACCACCAAAGTCTATTTGATGTCACAAAGCTGTCCAGTACTTAAAAAATATCCTCCTCTTGTTGTCCTGGTTTCCAGTGGATTACAGAAGAGGATGCCTTCCTTAATTGACCCCCCATAAACGTAAAGGACATATACCAGGAGCTGTGCCAGGCCTGCCATGTCTGTTGACTCATCCAGCTGTAACGCATAGAATTCACTGGCTTGTATGATGCGAAGCAGTAATTGTTTCAAAACATCTCCTGCCATGTCACTGATGCGTCGTGAAACAGTGTTGTTTGATGAAGGAATTGTCTGTACAGTTTTTTGGGTCTTTTCCCCCACCATTGTCCCAGCCAGGAAGAATGAAGAACTCCACAATAGTATGGGACTTGCCTGTTCTAGCCACTTGGTAGCTCACCATATAAGACGTTCGAGCCCCTTCTCATTCATGGTATCTGTTGCTTTTATACATGTCTTACTACTCGAAAGTCGTCTTAATTCTTGCACAAAAAACTCCCGTGGCTTATTTTTCAAATGAGCATGTTCTGTTTCAAAATGTCTGCGCAAGAGTGAATGTTTCATGGAGTTGTGAGATAGTACTTTTGCACATATAACACACTGTGGCTGAGGAAAGGCACTACTCCTAATATAAGTGAACCCCAAATCAATGTAGTTCTCATCATATTTGCCCCTCTTCGATGGTCCAATGTCCCTGTTTGTTATTCGTAAGGGAGCAGTAGCTCTTCGGCTGCATCAGATTCACAACTGTCAGTGTCCCTGCTTGCTGGGCTAACAGCAAATGTAGAATTACTGACGCTAGCATTGGATGTGTGGGAGCAGAACAACTTGTGTCATCGACAGGTGCAGGTGTAGTACTGCTGGTAGTAGCAGTACAACCAGTAGAGCTGGTATGTGTCTCTTACTTTTTTGAACCATTTATCAATTTCCGAGCAAATGGAATGAGCAGCAGCTACGTTCAGCTACAAACAGATCATTAGTGGAATTCCCATGAGAGAGTAACGGTTAATGTGATTGGATGTTCATTATTTGACTAGGCTACCTGTATTTAACATTGTGTTGTTATTTCGCTGAAAAGATGGTTTCATTTTAATTTTGGCAGTGAAACGAGGCTACTCAGACGAGAGAAAAAACTCACCAAAATGGATAGCCTTGTTGGAAAAATGAAATGGATTGTTTGAAAATGTGTGAATGTGAATCACATTTTTATTTGGCATTCCCCTGACGGCATTGCACGTACCCCCAGTTTGGGAATACCTGCCCTACACTATGCAGGACCGAGTATGAGAAACCATGCTCTACATTGTGAAGTTCAGCCAGCCCAAGTCCTTTTACTTCCTGTACCTTCAACCTGTGAAACAATGACTCATCTAATGTTCATGAAGCAGTCAAAAGACATTGATCTCTAACTGACCATTATCTGCCAGTCCATTCAGTCCAGTACAATACCTACTGGTTCAAATCATTACCACACAAATACAGTGTGAATACTGGTACATAATCATTCCCATACAAATACAGTGTGAATACTGGTACATAATCATTCCCATACAAATACAGTGTGAATACTGGTACATAATCATTCCCATACAAATACAGTGTGAATACTGGTACATAATCATTCCCATACAAATACAGTGTGAATACTGGTACATAATCATTACCACACAAATACAGTGTGAATACTGGTACATAATCATTACCACACAAATACAGTGTGAATACTGGTACATAATCATTCCCATACAAATACACTGTCAAACTAACACTATGAAGTTCAGCTAACCAAGGCTCGTTCCTTCTACTTCTCCATGATTAGTGAAGACAAAACCAGTCAGTCTAGGAGCATTCATTAATTAATGTTACTATACAAATACAGCAGACATTACTCTATCAAGTGCAGTCAACCAAAATCAGCCTTCTGCTTCCACTTGTGAGGACAGAATTGTAAAGACAAAACGAGCCTATAATCATGAATGAATGAACGAACGGACCATTCCATTCCACACTGTCTGAGCCCGTACTACTTGAACTTGCATCATCATTATCATTTGTTTCATTTAACCATATTAGTTTCAGTTTATGTCATCTTACGTGTTTATTTTCCTCTTGGCTTGCTGCATGACTTCAAGTGCCTTCCTAACTCAGAACCGTTTAAAAGTCAACAGAGCATTTAAGGACTGATTAGAGTACAGATTGAGATGTAATTTGATACGCATACTGAACGCAGGACGCACACTAAACGAACGGGCGACCAAGTGAGGCGGTTACTAATGATTGCTTTTAGATATTTACGGGAGATGTGTACAGTAGTTAGAGTAGAACTAATGGATACCAGTACAATACTAGTAGACACCAGGAGACACCAGGAGAAGCAAAATATATCATCAGGATAACAGGAGATACCAGGAGATAACAGGAGACACCAGGAGATACCAGGAGACACCAGGAGATACCAGGAGACACTAGGTGATACCAGGGGACACCAGGAGATACCAGGAGACACCAGGAGATACCAGGACACACCAGGAGATACCAGAATCCGTAGTCAACAAGCTCTCATAGTCTCACATCAAAATTAGACGTTCATCATGTTTCTCAAATGTCAAATTTTGAAGTTGTTCCAAACGTCAAATTTCAAATGATTTAAGGTTAAGTTTAGGCATTACCTACAAATTCTTAAGGTTAGGGTTAAGTTCAGGCATAAGTCAGAATGGTTAAGGGAAGGGTTAAGGTTTGGGATAGGCTTGAATCAAAAATAACTTTATTTTGCTGGATTCATACATGCAACCTTTCGAATCAGAGGCAGATGCTTAAGCCATTCCCGTCTACAAAGCCCTAGCAAAACCGAAACCTACTTGAAGGTAACAGCACTCACTGTTGCCCCTAGTGGGCGACTTCCACGTCATCTCCCAACGTCCTCAGACATGGATGAACGTCGATTGCTGACTTGTATCACAAATGACCTGCCTGCAGTAGTACCAGTTCTCTCTCCTGCTGGCCAGTCTCTACAGGGTCAGTTTACCTTCACTGTGAATCCATCTCAACCCTAAAGCTGGGTTCCAATGTCCATACTAGCATATATCCATACTGGAATACCACTTAGTAATGTATTGGTCATGTATTCTAAGTAGTAGTGAGCTAGTGTGGATATTGGAACACGGGCCAAAAGACTAGGCCAACACATGATAAAATAAGAGACACATGATCGCACAACTGAGTGGATTTCAGTCCAGCAGTAGAACTTCACCCAGGCTTAGAGACGGCACTCTAATGCCAGTTAGGCTCAGCTCAGAGCCTATCCAGAGAGTAGGAGAAGACAGAGTGTGTGTAGGAGAGACAGTAAGTCTGAGACAGTAATCCAGCTAGGTCCTACCTTGTCATGGTTCTCCTTGACCCAGCTCTTTACTGTCTCCAAGGCAATATTTGCCGCGGGTTCGTTGGGGAAACCTGGAGAGACAGAGAGAGAGCGAGAGAGAGCCCAAGAGACAGAGAGACAGAAAGACAGAGTTAGCTAAGTTACTATTAACAGACAGACAGACAGCCAGGAAGCAACCATTTGGTATGCACACGTGATCACGTATTAATGCACACATGAGCACAACTGAGCTCAAGCTTATGCTCACGCATGCACACACAAGTATAAAAAACTAAACACTGCTGTGTGTGAGAAATCCAGTGGTCGAGGGAATAGAGGACAGTGTGAAGGATCACACACAGCGACGTGATAATGGATCTGTAAATCTCACAACAATGGAGAATAAAGCCCTAACAATTTACACTGAGGTGATAATGATAGTGGAGGCAGACAAGGCAGACACTCTCTCTGCCAGCACTAATGACGTATTGATCAACGTGGTAGTGGGTGTGTGTTGTGAGCGTGCATGTGTGTGATTGTGTGCGTTATTGTAAGCATGTGTGTGTGTACGTGTAGAACCTCGGTTCTAATGCAGGCACGTCATCTCCGGTCTGGACTATTGCAACTCTCTGTTGGCAGGATTCCCTGCTTGTGCCATCAAACCCCTGCAACTTATCCAGAACGCCACAGCTCGCCTGGTGTTCAACCTTCCCAAGTTCTCCCATGTCATCCCACTCCTCCGCAGACTCCACTGGCTTCCAGTCGAAGCTCACGTCCACTACAAGACCATGGTGCTTACCTACGGAGCAGCAAGACGAACTGCCCCTCCCTAACTTCAGGCTAAGCTCAAACCCTACACCCCAATCCAAGCGCTCCGTTATGCCACCTCTGGTCTCTTGGACCTCCCACCCCTGTGGGTGGTCTGCTCCCGCTCAGCTCAGTCAAAGCTCTTCTCTTTCCTGCCAACCCCCAATGGTGGAACAAGCTTCCCCCTGACGCTAGGACACCCTACCTCTTTAAAGAGTATATTCAATAACTCCACAACTAACACTCAGCCTTGACTTTTTCCTTCCAGCACTGACTTTGCTGATAGCTACTTTAGAGGGAAATTGTACTTACAATGACTGAGATATATGGTTGTCTCCCCCTATCTTAAGATGACCTGTATGTCACACTGGATAAGAGTGGCTCTGACTAACACAAATGTACAATGTAAATATATGTGCATTTTCATTAGCGTGTGCGGGATCGTGACGGTGTGCGCGTGTGTGTGGGTTTTCATTAGCGTGTTCGTGATTCGTGATCGTGACTGTGTGTGTGTGGGGGGGGGGGGGGGGGGGGGTACAGGTCGCTGAATCTACAGCAGCTAACGTCCTTATTAATCACCCCTGCTATGCCAGAACATGAACAGCAACCTCTGTGTTAACACAATGTATCGATCCAGGCCCAAATAGATGGACTGGATACATTTTTAACAAGGCAAAAGAAAGGTTGGAGGAAGGGCTGACTCTCTACTGGATTGGAGCTGATTCTAACATTGTCTCACGGCATATGAAGTGCCGGTTGCTCTCAGTCAGCAGTTGGTTACACAAATTGTCTGATCCATACTGCAAATCAACTATTTTCTCTGACAAAAGTTCTTCAATGCGGTAAATGCACCACCGAAAGCTACATTTTGTTCGTTTGGGGGCCCTAGGATTTGTTTTTTGCAATTGTATGTAGTTTAACATGACAACATATTTTGGATGGTAGACTATTTCATGATAATAACTATAGAAAAAAGGCTAGCCTCGATTTGACATTATTTCCCTAACAAATATGTAATACGTATTTTTTTATTTGATAAGGAATTTAGTGATCGCACAAAAACACATGATATTAACCGGTGTTCATCCTCGCTCATTCAATTCATGTTCATACTTGAGAGTTCCAATTGTTGGTGACAGAGGAAAGTTTTGTTGCACACACATGAAAGTTCCTCAAGGCACAGCATTGTGCCACTGCACACCGGTTGAAAACCACTGGCTTAGCAATACCGGAACGCACAGTAACATAACCGACCTCTATCAAATCGTTTCAGCCTCTGACCACGACCCTGAGTCATGACACTGTAACATCCTCTAATAAATACAGGAAGTAACAACCTTTCACTCTTGACCTTTGACCCAGATGAAAGTAAAAGAGTGGGTGTGCAGACCGAGGCCTCAAAGTTTTTCTTTCTTTTTTTCTTTCTTCCTTACTCTGAAACTACCTGCTGTCACAATCTTTCAGAACAATTTGTGAATCACAAGTAAGGAAGTAACAACCTCTGACTCTTGACCTTCGACCCAGATGTAAGTAAGAGAGTGGGTGGGTAGAGCAGTCTATTTACCTGTCTCTATACCTGCTGTCATGATCTTTCAGAACAGAGCAATTTGTGACTCACGGGTAAGTGGACTAGACAGGTTGGATAGAGGCATTTTCAACCACATACTGTATATTTTTTCCCTCTTCTCTCTTTATATTTACACTATATATACAAAAGTATGTGGACACCACTTCAAATTAGTGGATTCGGTTATTTCAGCCAAACTAATTTCTAACAGGTGTATTGTTAGAGCACACAGCCATGCAATCTCCATAGACAAACACTGACAGTAGAATGGCCTTACTGAAGAGGTCATTGACTTTCAACATGGCACCGTCATAGGATGCCACCTTTCCAACAAATCAGTTTCAAATTTCTGCCCTGCTAGGGCTTTCCCGGTCAACTGTAAGTGCTGTTATTGTGAAGTGGTAATGTCTAGTAGCAACAACTGCTCAGCCGCAAAGTGGTAGGTCACACAAGCTCACAGAATTTGACAGCTTAGTGCTGAAGCGTGCAGTGTGTAAAAAAACGTCTGTCCTCGGTTGCAACACTCACTACCGCTTTCCAAACTGCCTCATCTAGCAACGTCAGCACAAGAACTGTTTGTTGGGAGCTTCATGAAATGGGTTTCCATGGCACCGCAGCCGCACACAAGCCTAAGATCACTATGTGCAATGCCAAGCATTGGCTGGAGTGGTGTAAAGCTTGCCGTCATTGGACTCTGGAGCAGTAGAAACACGTTCTCAGGAGTGATCAATCACGCTTCACCTGGCAGTCTAACAGACTCCTCTGGGTTTGGCAGATGCCAGGAGTACACTACCTGCCCAATGCATAGTGCCAACTGTAAAGTTTGGTGGAGGAGGAATAATGGTCTGGGTCTGTTTTCCATGGTTCTGGCTAGTTCCAGTGAAGGGAAATCTTAACGCTACAGCATACAATGACATTCTAGACGATTCGGTGTGGAATAACTTGACTAGCCTGCACAGAGCCCTGACCTCAACTTCATCGAACACCTTTGGGATGAATTGGAACGCCAAAGGCAAGCCAGGCCGAATCACCCAACATCAGTGCCCGACTTCACTAATGCTCTTGTGGCTGAATGAAAGCATGTCCCCACAGCAATGTTCCTTCTTCTTTTTATTGTAGTACTTTTTACCCCCTTTTCTCCCCAATTTCGTGATATCTAATTGGTAGTTACAGTCTTGCCCCATCACTGCAACTCCCGTACAGACTCGGGAGAGGCGATGGTCGAGAGCCATGTGTCCTCCAAAACACGACCCTGCCAAGCCGCACTGGTTCTTGACACACTGCTCGCTTAACCCGGAAGCCAGCTACACCAATGTGTTTGAGAAAACACTGTACAACTAGCGACAGGGTCTGCATGCATGTGCCCGGCCCGTCACAGGAGTCGCTAGAGCGCATTGGGACAAGGACATCCCGGCCAGCCAAACCCTCCCCTAACCCAGACGACGCTGGGCCAAACCCTCCCCTAACCCAGACAACACTGGGCCAAACCCTCCCCTAACCCAGACGACGCTGGGCCAAACCCTCCCCTAACCCAGACGACGCTGGGCCAAACCCTCCCCTAACCCAGACGACGCTGGGCCAAACCCTCCCTAACCCAGACGACGCTGGGCCAAACCCCTCCCCTAACCCAGACGACGCTGGGCCAAACCCTCCCCTAACCCAGACGACGCTGGGCCAAACCCTCCCCTAACCCAGACGACGCTGGGCCAAACCCTCCCCTAACCCAGACGACGCTGGGCCAATTGTGCGCTGCCTCATAGGTCTCCCAGTCGCAGCCGGCTGCGACACAGCCCTGGATCGAACCCGAATCTGTAGTGACGCCTCTAGCACTGTGATGCATTGCCTTAGACCGCTGCACCACTCGGGAGGCCCGCTTCCTCCCTTCTATCTCTCTTCTTCCCGTCCTATCCTCTCTGTCTCTCCATCTTTGACAGTACTGGCTTAGTTCTGCTGAGAAGCTGGGAATAGCAGGGTATAGCAAGGGACAGCTGAGCTCTGCACTATAAACTCTAGGTCCTGGAAAAGGGGGATGAGGAGGAGGGAGAGGGAGGAGGTGACGGAGGGAGGGAGAGGGAGGAGGTGACGGAGGGAGGGAGAGGGTAGGATGGGAATGTGAGCCGAATACTAGCAGGCCTGAGAGGTTCCAGTTTTTCTGTCTGTAGTTCAGTCTGTAGTGAACTGCTACTAAACCGCTTGCTTACAATCACTACCCTTTGTCTAACAACCGTATTCTGAAGGCTTCCCATGCCTTTCACAGATCACCTAATTCTATCTGTACAGTAAACACTGAAACTGTTGTTAACCCCTCCCTTCTCATTCTGTGAAGTTTACATCAGCTGATTTCCCCAAATGAACAGTCACACATATCACAGATTCACACTCAGAAGCACACTCACACCCACACAGATGCGTAAATAGATGAGAAAGATGACAACTATCGTGGGATATAAACAGCAGCTTGTGAAAAGCACACAACAGGACTAAGCAAATAAACACATAAATAAATATTGATGTTAGGAGGCAGGAAGCCCGTCTGTCTGTGAGTCTCCTCTCTTCTCTCCTTCCTCTTTTCTCATATCCTCTCTGTTTCTCTCTCTCTTTTTCCATTCTCTCTTTCTCTCACTCTTTCTCTCTCTTCTCTCGACCAACACTCTACCTTTTGAGCAACACAGAGCTATGGTAGTTGGTGGTGTTGAGAATAACTATTATGTCTTAATCATAAATATTGTGCTGCATTGGCCAAAAGTAGCGAGTGGATGGCTGCCAGTACATTTAATCTATTTAGCGCAGTTTCTACAAATCCACTATCGATTTGAACGTCATTGCTATTAATCATATAGCAGGGTCTGGAGAGAATGATGGAGAGAGAGAGAGAATGATGGAGGGAGAGAGAGATAGAGGGTCTGGAGAGAGTGATGGAGGGAGAGGGAGAGATAGAGGGTCTGGAGAGAGTGATGGAGGTAGAGGGAGATAGTGAGGGTCTGGAGAGAGTGATGGAGGGAGAGGGAGATAGAGAGGGGAAGAGAGGGTCTGGAGAGAGTGATGGAGGTAGAGGGAGACATAGAGGGTCTGGAGAGAATGATGGAGAGAGAGATAGAGAGGGTCTGGAGAGAGTGATGGAGGGAGAGATATAGAGGGACTGGAGAGAGTGATGGAGATAGAGATGGGAAGAGAGGGTCTGGAGAGAGTGATGGAGGGAGAGAGTGCTAGAGAGGGGAAGAGAGGGTCTGGAGAGAGTGATGGAGGTAGAGGGAGACAGAGGGTCTGGAGAGAATGATGGAGAGAGAGAGGGTCTGGAGAGAGTGATGGAGAGAGAGATAGAGAGGGGAAGAGAGGGTCTGGAGAGAGTGATGGAGGGAGAGATATAGCGGGACTGGAGAGAGTGATGGAGGGAGAGGGAGAGATAGGGGATCTGGAGAGAGTGATGGAGAGAGTGATGGAGGGAGAGGGAGAGATAGGGGATCTGGAGAGAGTGATGGAGAGAGTGATGGAGGGAGAGGGAGAGATAGAGGGTCTGGAGAGAATGATGGAGAGAGAGATAGAGAGGGTCTGGAGAGAGTGATGGAGGGAGAGATATAGAGGGACTGGAGAGAGTGATGGAGATAGAGATGGGAAGAGAGGGTCTGGAGAGAGTGATGGAGGGAGAGAGTGCTAGAGAGGGGAAGAGAGGGTCTGGAGAGAGTGATGGAGGTAGAGGGAGACAGAGGGTCTGGAGAGAATGATGGAGAGAGAGAGGGTCTGGAGAGAGTGATGGAGAGAGAGATAGAGAGGGGAAGAGAGGGTCTGGAGAGAGTGATGGAGGGAGAGATATAGCGGGACTGGAGAGAGTGATGGAGGGAGAGGGAGAGATAGGGGATCTGGAGTGAGTGATGGAGAGAGTGATGGAGGGAGAGGGAGAGAGGGGATCTGGAGAGAGTGATGGAGAGAGTGATGGAGGGAGAGGGAGAGATAGAGGGTCTGGAGAGAGTGATGGAGGGAGAAGGAGAGAGAGGGTCTGGAGAGAGTTATGAGAGAGAGAGAAATAGAGAGGGGGAGAGAGGGTCTGGAGAGAGTGATGAGGGAGCGAGAGAGAGATAGAGAGGGTCTGGAGAGAGTGATGGAGGGAGAGAGAGAGATAGAGATAGAGAGGGGAAAAGAAGGTCTGGAGAGAGTGATGGAGGGAGAGAAAAGAGGAAGAAGAGTGAGGTAGCGAGATATATCAAGAAAGGGCGAAAGAGAAATCGAGTGAGAGAGGCATATAAAGAGAGAAAGAGAGAAAAGGAGAGTGAGAGAAGAGCAATCGAGATCGAGCAAGAGAAGCTCGAAGAGAGAGGGAGAGAGCACACACACACAGATGCCCAAGGTCAACATCAGCAGTCGCAGTGCTTTTAGAGCACTCTATGATCATTCGTCTCCCTCACAACAACATCCCCCCTGCCTCCTCTCTTCTGCACAAAATGTCTTTCCTCACCCCGACTCACCTTGCCCCTGCTCTTCCTTCCCTCCCAACATTTTCCTGCTGTCCCCTCCCTCTCCCTCATCACAACATCCCACCTCCTCCCCTGTCTCCCCTCCCTCTCCCTCCTCACAACATCCCACCTCCTCCCCTGTCTCCCCTCCCTCTCCCTCCTCACAACATCCCACCTCCTCCCCTGTCTCCCCTCCCTCTCCCTCCTCACAACATCCCACCTCCTCCCCTGTCTCCCCTCCTCTCCCCTCACAACATCACCCTGCCATCACCCTGCCACTCTCCTCACCCCTCACCAAGCCTGGACTGGCATGTCTATGTACTCCAGACAGACAAAAAATAAAATGTTTCCCTCCCTAGCTCCCGATCTCTATTTCTCTCCACTGCCAGCAGAGCTCTCTGTAGCTCCACAGCTCCACAATGGTGTGAGGCTACAGTCGTTTCATTTTACATAACAAGACCATTCAAATTGACTGCCTCCTACAAATCAACTAACAATGAATACAGTCGAAATACCAGGCTCTTCAAACCTTAGTACACAACTTGTAAATATAAAAAAAGTAAATAAACACTTTCTTTCTCACTTAGTCTCTCTCTCTCGCTTTTCCCCCTCTCTCTCACACAATCTTTCTCACAATCACTCTCTCTCTTTGCCTCTCCCTACTCTCCATTCCACTCTCTGGTGTATGCTGTGCCGTGGTGTGTTGGGTTGATAAAGTAGGCTGTGCCTTCAGCAGAAATAACACTGCACCACCTGAGTCCTCATCAGAGACCCAGCACTGGGCTGCCTGTTATACACAGATCCTATCAGCAGTGTCTCACTAAGACAAATCTCCCAGAGCCCACTGTATTCCCAGTGTTAAGACAGAGGAGGAGAGAGATGGGGGAGAGAGGGGGAAAGGAGAGCAGAAGACAGGTGAGGTGCAGGGAATCCTGGAGGGCCCAGTCATCACTCCGCTTGACGCTTAGCCCCTATGCCAGCCCTCCCTCCCTCGCACCCTCCCTCCCTCTGACAGATTAGGTTTAGCTGAACCCTCCACACAGCAAATGGAGCAGGAAGAGAGGAAAACAGAGAGAGGGAGAAAGAGAGAGAGAGAGAGAGAGAGAGAGAGAGAGAGAGAGAGAGAGAGAGAGAGAGAGAGAGAGAGAGAGAGAGAGAGAGAGAGAGAGAGAGAGAGAGAGAGAGAGGACAGAGCACAGCAGAGTCTGTGGCACGTGGACTAAAGGGTGTGATTACATAATATTAACGTAGTACATACAGTACCGTCCATTACATGACTGTTTCCATGTAGGCTCAGTGACCGAGGATGATAGGAAACGGTTAGATAATATTGCTCATTTAGTCTCAGAACCACATAGGACTATCCCTATGGCCCTCTAACCCAAATAACCCTAACCCTGACATTAAAGAAACACACTGACAATCATGTTTGATCCACAATGTTTTTGTTGCTCCATCAATAAATAGGTCAGCTAAAATGGTTGCCTCAATCGATGGTGAATTTGATAAGCAACATTGTTCGACATGATTCAATTCTCTAATAAAATAAAGTGAAAACCTCAGAGGTGTGAAGTACAACGGCTTGTTTCTCTGTATTCTCGCTCTCATCTCGCTCCCTCCCCCATGTATTCTGTAAACCAAATCAAATTGAGTCCTGTTTCACAGTATTCCATACAAGACTTTTGCTGTAAGCAACGTCCTCTGTTGCAGTAATCGATAAGAAACTCTGTATACCTTTTCTGGATAATTTAATTACTTTCCCCTTTCATTTACTCATCAATAACCATGTTGTTTGTATATTTTCATAAATTGGGTCAGAGAATTCCGTAGAACAAATTGAAAACCAATCTAGTATGACCATATTTGAGTTCCCTTAAGGTCGAAATAATACCTATCAGAAATACACCATATAACCTGATATGAAATAAATACACTGTGTTCACTGTCATTCTAATACCCTGCAGTGTGTTTTCACTAGTTCTGGATAATAGAATGGTGGAAATAATGTCAGGATTACGACCGACACCGCAGAGAAAAACCTTCCCTCTAACATCGACATACTACTAGACCGACCCCACTAGAGGACAGAGCAGCAGCCCAGCCACCTAGGACAGGGATAAGACTCCAGACGCCACCAGGTGTCAAATGCCCCAGAGCTCCACTATTAAAGCAGGCAGCACAGCCAGGGACACAAGGACACACAGGGCAGGGCTGTGACCATGACCGACTTATCAGACCAGGGAAGGAGAGAAAATAGAGAGAGAAGAGAGAGAGGGTAAGGTAGTGTTAAGAAAGAAAGAAAGAAAGTGAGAGGGCAGTAGGGTTGTGAGAGGGCAAAAAATAGAAAGATCGAAAGAGAGAGAGAGGGGGTAGAGGTGGTCGAGGCGAGAGAAAGAGAGAGAGGGGGTAGAGGTGGTCGAGGCGAGAGAAAGAGAGAGAGAGGGGGTAGAGGTGGTCGAGGCGAGAGAAAGAGAGAGAGAGGGGGTAGAGGTGGTCGAGGCGAGAGAAAGAGAGAGAGAGGGGGTAGAGGTGGTCGAGGCGAGAGAAAGAGAGAGAGGGGGGTAGAGGTGGTCGAGGCAAGAGAAAGAGAGAGAGGGAGGGGGTAGAGGTGGTCGAGGCGAGAGAAAGAGAGAGAGAGGGGGCAGAGGTGGTCGAGGCAAGAGAAAGAGAGAGAGGGAGGGGGTAGAGGTGGTCGAGGCGAGAGAAAGAGAGAGAGAGGGGGCAGAGGTGGTCGAGGTGAGAGAACGAGAGAGAGAGGGGGTAGAGGTGGTCGAGGTGAGAGAAAGAGAGAGAGAGGGGGTAGAGGTGGTCGAGGCGAGAGAAAGAGAGAGAGGGGGGTAGAGGTGGTCGAGGCGAGAGAAAGAGAGAGAGAGGGGGGTAGAGGTGGTCGAGGCGAGAGAAAGAGAGAGAGGGGAGGGGGTAGAGGTGGTCGAGGCGAGAGAAAGAGAGAGAGAGGGGGTAGAGGTGGTCGAGGCAAGAGAAAGAGAGAGAGGGAGGGGGTAGAGGTGGTCGAGGCGAGAGAAAGAAGAGAGAGAGGGGTAGAGGTGGTCGAGGCGAGAGAAAGAGAGAGAGAGGGGGTAGAGGTGGTCGAGGCGAGAGAAAGAGAGAGAGAGGGGGTAGAGGTGGTCGAGGCGAGAGAAAGAGAGAGAGAGGGGGTAGAGGTGGTCGAGGCATATATATATATATATATATATATATATATATATATATATATATATATATATATATATATAATATGACATTTGTAATGTCTTTACTGTTTTGAAACTTCTGTATGTGTAATGTTTACTGTTAATTTTTGTTGTTTTTCACTTTATATATTCACCTTGTATGTTGTCTACCTCACTTGCTTTGGCAATGTTAACACATGTTTCCCATGCCAATAAAGCCCTTGAATTGAATTGAATTGAGAGAGAGGATAGAGGTGGTCGAGGCGAGAGAAAGAGCGAACGAGAGAGAGGAAGATGAGGAGAAGAAAGGTGTGGAGAGAGAAACGAGAGAGAGCAGTCTCCTTAGATGACCTTGGAAACATTCCAAGAAGTTGATGACACACTCGTGTCCTAAATTATAAAATTAAACACGTGTTACATTTTATTTCTCTCCTATTCAAAACATCTGTGCTCGCTGCGACTGAGTGATACGCAACAAAGAAAAGTTTTACTTTTCAAAGTAGCTAAAGCTATTGTCCTCTGGGTGAGGAGTAAAGAGGGAGTGAGGTATTTTTACATTTGGTTTATCATCCGTAGCGTTGGAGTAGAATAAGGCTAGTGTAGAGTACAAAGCACACCGTGTAACTCTGTCAAATGGGCTAGAAGACTCACCCTGCTCCCTCTGAGTATAGGGTCTACATTCCAAATGGCACCCTATTCCGTATGTAGTACACTACTTTTGACCAAGACCCATAGGGAATCCCATAGGGCTCTGGTCAAAAGTAGTGCACTACAGATGTGGGATCTTAATTTGATCACTTGTATTTGAGGTTTAAAAAAGCTTCTGAAGTTTGTCATTTCCAATTTGAAATTTCAGACTTGAATTTCCCATGCGAAAACTGCATCAACCCCTACAAAAATATCCATTCATTATAATCCACATTGTAGAAAACCCTCCCTCTTCAACCCTCCCTCTGGCCCTCGGGGGAGACACTCTGAAGCCTTTTCTGCTTATGTAGGCTACAATGCCCTGCCTCAGCCTGACTCCATTGTCCAGTGGTAGAGGCCACTTCACACCTCTGTGTTAGGTTCCAGGTTGCCTGGTTACCTGGCTAGCCAATAACAGGCTCTACCTGCTGGGGGTAACAGACCCCCATTCCTGCTGGTGTTTAGTTGTTATTATTTATCTGACCCTGCTGGTCATCTATGAACATTTGAACATCTTAGCCATGTTCTGTTATAATCTCCAACCGGCACAGCCATAAGAGGACCGGTCACTCCTCATAGCCTGGTTCCTCTCTAGGTTTCTTCCTAGGTTCCTGCCTTTCTAGGGAGTTTTTCCTAGCCACCCTGCTTCTACGCCTACACAGCTGATGTAAGAAGGGCTTTATAAATACATTTGATTGATTCCCAGGAAGGACGGTTGAGACAACCTCTGTAAACTTCTGTTCTCCACCAGGGTTCAGTTGTTATATGTTTTATATATGTCTGTATGTTAACAGCCCTTACTACTATGTAACTGTATGTGTATACATGCCTCATTCATTGTCTATACTCTACTACTAGCCTTGTTGGTACCAATACCCCCTGTATATAGCCTCGTTATTGTTATTTTATTGAGTTACTTTTTATTATTTTTTACTTTAGTTTATTTGGTAAATATTTTCTTTACTCTTTCTTGAACTGCACGGTTGGTTAAGGGCTTGTAAGTAAGCATTTCATGGTTCAGTCTACACTTGTATTCGGCGCATGTGACTAATAAAGTTTGATTTGATTTGTTTACTTACTGTGTTTATCTGGTCAGATTCAAATTCAGAGAATCACGTTCAGCGATTCAGAATCAGAGATTCAGAAATTTTGAGATTCAGATTCAGTGTACATGTACAGGGTTGCAGGCGTGATTGCAGGGTACAATGAAAATCTTAGGCTCCGAGCTCCAACATGCAGCACTAAGTTAAATAAAATAACGAAATAGCACTATATACATCATAACAACTATATTTGGCATAGTTTATGTGTACTTCACCATTCAAACCATGTGGTACACTATTCTACACTCTTAGAAAAAAGGGTTTCAAAAGGGTTCTTTGCAGAATGATAGGGTTCTACCAAGAACTGTTTTGATCAGAAGATCCATTTTTGGAAGACAAAGGTTATTTCTAAGGCACAGTGTTCTACCTAGAACCTTTAACATCCTGAGAACCGTTTTTGTAAGAAAGCGTTCTTTGATGATTCTTTGGAAGGCAAGAAGGATTCTTTGGAAGGCAAGAAGGGTTCTTTGGAAGGCAAGAAGGGTTATTTGGAAGGCAAGAAGGGTTCTTCGGAAGGCAAGAAGGGTTCTTCGGAAGGCAAGAAGGGTTCTTCGGAAGGCAAGAAGGGTTCTTTGGAAGGCAAGAAGGGTTCTTTGGAAGGCAAGAAGGGTTCTTTGAAAGGCAAGAAGGATTCTTTGGAAGGCAAGAAGGGTTCTTTGGAAGGCAAGAAGGGTTCTTTGGAAGGCAATAAGGATTCTTTGGAAGGCAAGAAGGACTCTTTGGAAGGCAAGAAGGACTCTTTGGAAGGCAAGAAGGGTTCTTTGGAAGGCAAGAAGGACTCTTTGGAAGGCAAGAAGGGTTCTTTGGAAGGCAGGAAGGGTTCTTTGGAAGGCAAGAAGGATTCTTTGGAAGGCAAGAAGGGTTCTTTGGAAGGCAAGAAGGATTCTTTGGAAGGCAAGAAGGACTCTTTGGAAGGCAAGAAGGGTTATTTTCAGCCTTCAAACATAAAGATATGAAACTGTATTTTTTGTGAAGAATCAACAACAAGTGGGACACAATCATGAAGTGGAACGACATTTATTGGATATTTCAAACCTTTTTAACAAATCAAAAACTGAAAAATTGGGCGTGCAAAATTATTCAGCCCCTTTACTTTCAGTGCAGCAAACTCTCTCCAGAAGTTCAGTGAGGATCTCTGAATGATCCAATGTTGACCTAAATGACTAATGATGATAAATACAATCCACCTGTGTGTAATCAAGTCTCCGTATAAATGCACCTGCACTGTGATAGTCTCAGAGGTCCGTTAAAAGCGCAGAGAGCATCATGAAGAACAAGGAACACACCAGGCAGGTCCGAGATACTGTTGTGAAGAAGTTTAAAGCCGGATTTGGATACAAAAAGATTTCCCAAGCTTTAAACATCCCAAGGAGCACTGTGCAAGCGATAATATTGAAATGGAAGGAGTATCAGACCACTGCAAATCTACCAAAAAAAATGGGTTCTCCAATAATTGGTATCGGCATCGCCGTTGAAAAATCATAATCGGTCAACCTCTAGCACATACGGTGGTTTGCGAAAGTATTCGCCCCCCTTGAACTTTGCGACCTTTTGCCACATTTCAGGCTTCAAACATAAAGATATAAAACTGTATTTTTTGTGTGAAGAATCAACAACAAGTGGGACACAATCATGAAGTGGAACGACATTTATTGGATATTTCAAACTTTTTTAACAAATCAAAAACTGAAAATTATTCTGCTGCGCCTTCTTCACGATGCTGTCTGTGTGAGTGGACCAATTCAGTTTGTCTGTGATGTGTATGCCGAGGAACTTAAAACTTACTACCCTCTCCACTACTGTTACATCGATGTGGATAGGGGGGTGTTCCCTCTGCTGTTTCCTGAAGTCCACAATCATCTCCTTAGTTTTGTTGACGTTGAGTGTGAGGTTATTTTCCTGACACCACACTCCGAGGGCCCTCACCTCCTCCCTGTAGGCCGTCTCGTCGTTGTTGGTAATCAAGCCTACCACGGTTGTGTCGTCCGCAAACTTGATGATTGAGTTGGAGGCGTGCGTGGCCACGCAGTCGTGGGTGAACAGGGAGTAGAGGAGAGGGCTCAGAACGCACCCTTGTGGGGCCCCAGTGTTGAGGATCAGCGGGGTGGAGATGTTGTTGCCTACCCTCACCACCTGGGGGCAGCCCGTCAGGAAGTCCAGTACCCAGTTGCACAGGGCGGGGTCGAACCCCAGAGTCTCGAGCTTGATGACGAGCTTGGAGGGTACTATGGTGTTGAATGCTGAGCTGTAGTCGATGAACAGCATTCTCACATAGGTATTCCTCTTGTCCAGATGTGTTAGGGCAGTGTGCAGTGTGGTTGAGATTGCATCGCCTGTGGACCTATTTGGGCGGTAAGCAAATTGGAGTGGGTCTAGGGTGTCAGGTAGGGTGGAGGTGATATGCTCCTTGACTAGTCTCTCAAAGCACTTCATGATGACGGAAGTGAGTGCTACGGGGCGGTAGTCGTTTAGCTCAGTTACCTTAGCTTTCTTGGGAACAGGAACAATGGTGGCCCTCTTGAAGCATGTGGGAACAGCAGACTGGTATAGGGATTGATTGAATATGTCCGTAAACACACCGGCCAGCTGGTCTGCGCATGCTCTGAGGGCGCGGCTGGGGATGCCGTCCGGGCCTGCAGCCTTGCGAGGGTTAACACGTTCAAATGTCTTACTCACCTCGGCTGCAGTGAAGGAGAGTCCGCATGTTGTCGTTGCAGGCCATGTCAGTGTCACTGTATTGTCTTCAAAGCGGGCAAAAAAGTTATTTAGTCTGCTTGGGAGCAAGACATCCTGGTCCGTGACTGGGCTGGTTTTCTTCTTGTAGTCCGTGATTGACTGTAGACCCTGCCACATACCTCTTGTGTCTGAGCCGTTGAATTGAGATTCTACTTTGTCTCTATACTGACGCTTAGCTTGTTTGAAATCTTGCTCAGATTTCATCAACCTTGTTGTCAAGAGACTGGACATTGGCGAGCAGAATGTTAGGGAGTGGTGCAGGATGTGCCCGTCTCCGGAGTCTGACCAAAAGACCGCCTCGTTTCTCTCTTTTACGGAGTCATTTTTTTGGGTCGCCGCATGGGATCCATTCCGTTGTCCTGGTTGAAAGGCAGAACACAGGATCCGCGTCGCGAAAATCATATTATTGGTCGTACTGATGGTGAGTTGATGCTGATCTTATATTCAATAGTTCTTCTCGACTGTATGTAATGAAACCTAAGATGACCTGGGGTACTAATGTAAGAAATAACACGTAAAAAACAAAAAACTGCATATATTTAGGTAGCCTGTTGGGCTGTGTCAGTGTTTGTACCACACGGGACTGGTTTCGGGTTTTCACATTTTTTGTTTTGTAGTTTGTTCATGTCTAGTTTTTCTTATTAAAAAACCATGAACTTCAACCACACTGCATATTTTGGTCCGCCTCTCTTTCAATGGAAGAATCTCGTTACAGAATCACCCACCACAACAGGACCAAGCGGTGTGGTGACAGGCAGCGGCATCAGGAGCAGCGCGAGGAGTACTGGACATGGGAGGGTGAGTTGGATGGAAAAGGACCCTGGGCACAGCCTGGAGAATATCGCCACCCCAAACAAGAGCTGGAGGCGGAGAGGCGCTGGTATGAGGAGGCAGCACGGCGGCGTGGATGGAAGCCCGAGAGTCAGCCCCAAACATTTCTTGGGGGGGAGGCACACAGGAAGTGTGGCGAAGCGAGGTAGGAGACCTGCGCCAACTTCCTGTGCTTACCGGGGGGCTAGAGAGACCGGGCAGGCACCGTGTTATGCTGTGAAGCGCACGGTGTCCCATTCAACCAGGTAAGGTTGGGCAGGCTCGGTGCTCAAGAGTTCCAGTGCGCCTGCACGGTCCGGTCTATCCGGTACCACCTCCACGCACCAGCCCTCCGGTGGAGCCCCCCGCACCAGGCTGTCTCTCCGTCTCATCACTACAGCTGCTCCGCCTATCCAGTGCTGCCAGAGCCTTCCTCCTCTCCAGCGCTGCCGGGGTCTCCCGCCTGTCCGGCGCTGCCAGAGCCTCCCTCCTCTCCGGCGCTGCCAGAGTCTCCTGCCTGTCCGGCGCTGCCGGAGGCGCCAGAGCCCCTCAGCCCGGAGGCGCCAGAGCCCCTCAGCCCGGAGGCGCCAGAGCCCCAGCCCAGAGGCGCCAGAGCCCCTCAGCCCAGAGCTGCCAGAGCTTCCGCCCCTCTGTCCCGAGCTGCCAGAGCTTCCACCCCTCTGTCCCGAGCTGCCAGAGCTTCCGCCCCTCTGTCCCGAGCTGCCCCTCTGTCCCGAGCTGCCCCTTTGTCCAGTGGGGTCATTTAGAATGGTCGCCGTGGTTAGGAGGCCCCGGAAGCGGACAATGGGGCGGACTAAGACTATGGTGAAGTGGGGGCCACGTCCAGCACCGGAGCCGCCATCGCGGACAGATGCCCACCCAGACCCTCCCCAATAGGTTCAGGTTTTGCGGCCGGAGTCCGCATCTTGGGGGGGGGTACTTGTCACACCCTGACCATAGTTTGCTTTGTATGTTTCTATGTTTTTTTTGGTCAGGGTGTGATCTGAGTGGGCATTCTATGTTGTGTGTCTAGTTTGTCTGTTTCTATGTTTGGCCTGATATTGTTCTCAATCAGAGGCAGGTGTTAGTCATTGTCTCTGATTGGGAACCATATTTAGGTAGCCTGTTTGGTGTTGGGTTTTGCAGGTGATTGTCTCCTGTGTCAGTGTTTGTACCACACGGGACTGGTTTCGGGTTTTCACATTTATTGTTTTGTAGTTTGTTCATGTATCGTTTTTCTTATTAAAAAACCATGAACTTCAACCACGCTGCGTATTGGTCCGCCTCTCCTTCAATGGAAGAATCTCGTTACAGTTTCAGCTGGGAAGCATGCGGATGGCTTTAGGGTATAACAAGGCCCTAAAAAAAGGCCTTATGAAATATGTAATGTATTATCATAAATAATAACATTTAAAAAGGCTGGTGGAACCGTTCATAGAGGATTCCAGCTAGAACCATATACAAAGGGTTCTTTGAATAACCCTACATAGAGGGTTCTAGATAGAACCCTATGCAAAGGGTTCCCAGCACCAAAAAGGGACATGTGGACAAGCAGAATAACCCTGTATGGTTCTACTTAGCACCTTTTCTTCTAAGAGTGTATTGGTCAAGATGGCTACTAGCCAATAGTTGTATATTACACACCTAATACAGCCAATCAGTGATGTCAACACGTCCAGAGTCACTTCCTGCTATAGCCACAGCTACATCCAACATGGCTGCGGTTTACACACACAAAAAGTATTCTAAATAGTACCAGATCAGGGTTAGTTGGCTTGTAACCATAGCATAACCCTTTGTGGTGCTATATAGAACCCTTTTTTGATGGATAAAGACCCATGCTCATAAGGTTCTAAATGGAAACTGTATAGTGCTATAACGAAAACGTTCTATTTACACCAAAAAAGGGTTCCTCTGTGGTTACAACATTGGTTCTATATAGAACCCTTTTTTATGGTTCTTAATATAACCTTTATAGATAATGGTTCTATAAAGAACCTTTCTTAATCTCAAAGGTTATATGTAGATCCTTTTGAAGAACCATACAGGGTTTTATATTCTGGCCAGTCATATTTCATTGTTGAAATTCCTTAGGTGTTGTGCCACAAGCAGGCAATGGTCATACACACATAGACAAACAGGCAGGACTGAAGTCCAAACTCGGACTGAAGGCTATAACTGGTTCTCCCAAATGAACTTGGATAAGGATTAGGAGAGTCAAAATGAAAAATACCTCACAAAGACACAAACAGAATGAACTGAACTAAATAAGGAGCTGATGAGACCAGGTGAGTAACTACTACAGGTGAAATCAATGAACAAAAATGAAAGACAGGGCTACATTCAAGAACACAAAGAAACAGGACCACGTTCAAGAACACAACGAAACAGGGCTACGTTCAAGAACACAACGAAACAGGGCTACGTTCAAGAACACAATGAAACAGGGCTACGTTCAAGAACACAACGAAACAGGGCTACGTTCAAGAACACAAAGAAACAGGGCTACGTTCAAGAACACAACGAAACAGGGCTACGTTCAAGAACACGACGAAACAGGGCTATGTTCAAGAACACAAAGAAACAGGGCTACGTTCAAGAACACAACGAAACAGGGCTATGTTCAAGAACACAATGAAACAGGGCTATGTTCAAGAACACAACGAAACAGGGCTACGTTCAAGAACACAACGAAACAGAGAAACAATGAAACAGAACACAGGTTGACATATTTTATTTTCTATACATTTTTTATAGCCTCATATTGCTTTAAGGCCGGTTTATACTTGGTCTAACGACATGTCTGTAGACAATTAGAATGCGACAAGTGTCGCTGGTCAATAGAACATTTCATTTACACTCTGTCTGTAGACCGTCGCTGCAACTGTAGATTTCCATGTTGCACAGGCATGAAAAAAGCTCATGTCTCTGCGACTGTCACAACTTCCGTTGACGTGGTTACTGAGCCATTACAGCAACAAGAACAAATCCATCTGATAACGAGTGTAGAGTTAAACATTTCTCAGATAATATTACCTTTATTTTGTCACACTCATAACCCGTAAGCTATTTTCTGTACGCTTGTAAATAATGATGTTGTTGTGGGTTTATTTTCTGTACGCTTGTAAATAATGATGTTGTTGTGGGGTTATTTTCTGTACGCTTGTAAATAATGATGTTGTTGTGGGTTTATTTTCTGTGCGCTTGTAAATAATGATGTTGTTGTGGGTTTATTCTCTGTGCGCTTGTAAATAATGATGTTGTTGTGGGTATATTTTCTGTACGCTTGTAAATAATGATGTTGTTGTGGGTTTATTTTCTGTACGCTTGTAAATAATGATGTTGTTGTGGGGTTATTTTCTGTACGCTTGTAAATAATGATGTTGTTGTGGGTTTATTTTCTGTACGCTTGTAAATAATGATGTTGTTGTGGGGTTATTTTCTGTACGCTTGTAAATAATGATGTTGTGGGTTTATTTTCTGTACGCTTGTAAATAATGATGTTGTTGTGGGGTTATTTTCTGTACGCTTGTAAATAATGATGTTGTTGTGGGTTTATTTTCTGTACGCTTGTAAATAATGATGTTGTTGTGGGGTTATTTTCTGTACGCTTGTAAATAATGATGTTGTTGTGGGTTTATTTCCTGTACGCTTGTAAATAATGATGTTGTTGTGGGGTTATTTTCTGTACGCTTGTAAATAATGATGTTGTTGTGGGTTTATTTTCCGTACGCTTGTAAATAATGATGTTGTTGTGGGTTTATTTTCTGTACGCTTGTAAATAATGATGTTGTTGTGGGTTTATTTTCTGTACGCTTGTAAATAATGATGTTGTTGTGGGTTTATTTTCCGTACGCTTGTAAATAATGATGTTGTTGTGGGGTTATTTTCTGTACGCTTGTAAATAATGATGTTGTTGTGGGTTTATTTTCTGTACGCTTGTAAATAATGATGTTGTTGTGGGGTTATTTTCTGTACGCTTGTAAATAATGATGTTGTTGTGGGTTTATTTTCTGTACGCTTGTAAATAATGATGTTGTTGTGGGTTTATTTTCTGTACGCTTGTAAATAATGATGTTGTTGTGGGTTTATTTCCTGTACGCTTGTAAATAATGATGTTGTTGTGGGTTTATTTTCTGTACGCTTGTAAATAATGATGTTGTTGTGGGTTTATTTTCTGTACGCTTGTAAATAATGATGTTGTTGTGGGTTTATTTTCTGTACGCTTGTAAATAATGATGTTGTTGTGGGTTTATTTTCTGTACGCTTGTAAATAATGATGTTGTTGTGGGTTTATTTTCTGTACGCTTGTAAATAATGATGTTGTTGTGGGTTTATTTCCTGTACGCTAGTAAATAATGATGTTGTTGTGGGTTTATTTTCTGTACGCTTGTAAATAATGATGTTGTTGTGGGTTTATTTCCTGTACGCTAGTAAATAATGATGTTGTTGTGGGTTTATTTTCTGTACGCTTGTAAATAATGATGTTGTTGTGGGTTTATTTCCTATACGCTAGTAAATAATGATGTTGTTGTGGGTTTATTTTCTGTACGCTTGTAAATAATGATGTTGTTGTGGGTTTATTTTCTGTACGCTAGTAAATAATGATGTTGTTGTGGGTTTATTTCCTATACGCTAGTAAATAATGATGTTGTTGTGGGTTTATTTTCTGTACGCTTGTAAATAATGATGTTGTTGTGGGTTTATTTCCTGTACGCTAGTAAATAATGATGTTGTTGTGGGTTTATTTTCTGTACACTTGTAAATAATGATGTTGTTGTGGGTTTATTTCCTGTACGCTAGTAAATAATGATGTTGTTGTGGGTTTATTTTCTGTACACTTGTAAATAATGATGTTGTTGTGGGTTTATTTTCCGTACGCTTGTAAATAATGATGTTGTTGTGGGTTTATTTTCTGTACGCTTGTAAATAATGATGTTGTTGTGGGTTTATTTTCTGTACGCTTGTAAATAATGATGTTGTTGTGGGTTTATTTCCTGTACGCTAGTAAATAATGATGTTGTTGTGGGTTTATTTTCTGTACGCTTGTAAATAATGATGTTGTTGTGGGTTTATTTCCTGTACGCTAGTAAATAATGATGTTGTTGTGGGTTTATTTTCTGTACGCTTGTAAATAATGATGTTGTTGTGGGTTTATTTCCCGTACGCTAGTAAATAATGATGTTGTTGTGGGTTTATTTTCTGTACACTTGTAAATAATGATGTTGTTGTGGGTTTATTTTCCGTACGCTTGTAAATAATGATGTTGTTGTGGGTTTATTTCCTATACGCTAGTAAATAATGATGTTGTTGTGGGTTTATTTTCTGTACGCTTGTAAATAATGATGTTGTTGTGGGTTTATTTTCTGTACGCTTGTAAATAATGATGTTGTTGTGGGTTTATTTCCTGTACGCTTGTAAATAATGATGTTGTTGTGGGTTTATTTTCTGTACACTTGTAAATAATGATGTTGTTGTGGGTTTATTTCCTGTACGCTAGTAAATAATGATGTTGTTGTGGGTTTATTTTCTGTACACTTGTAAATAATGTTGTTGTTGTGGGTTTATTTTCTGTACGCTAGTAAATAATGATGTTGTTGTGGGTTTATTTCCTGTACGCTAGTAAATAATGATGTTGTTGTGGGTTTATTTCCTGTACGCTAGTAAATAATGATGTTGTTGTGGGTTTATTTCCTGTACGCTAGTAAATAATGATGTTGTTGTGGGGTTATTTTCTGTACGCTTGTAAATAATGATGTTGTTGTGGGGTTATTTTCTGTACGCTTGTAAATAATGATGTTGTTGTGGGGTTATTTTCTGGATAAAATCATTTAAAGGAGATAAGGTTTAGACTCTGTCAGCTATACTCTGGTCATTTTATGAAACTGGCTAGCCAGAGATCTAGCTAACTAGATAGCTTCTAACTAAAATACTGTTTAGAAAGTTGCTTTTAGTTGCCTGTCATGATAGGTTGACATTTAATACATTCATTTTTAACTGATGGATATATCATATTGGCTTCTGTCATGCAGAAGCTGTCGTTTTTCATAACAACAACGACAAGTTAGATGTCGGCCGACACTGCGACAAACTTTCTCCAGCCTTTACTCTTGTGTAATATACACTGAGAATACAAAACATTAACAACGCTCTTTCAATGACATAGACTGACCAGGTGAATCCAGGTGAATGCTATGATCCCTTATCGATGTCATGTGTTAAATCAGCTTCAATCAGTGTAGATGAAGGGGAGGAGTCAGGTTAAAGAAGGATTTTTAAGCCTTGAGACAAATGAGACATGTATTGTGTATGTGTGCCATTCTGATGGTGAATGGGCAAGACAAAATATTTAAGTACCTTTGAACAGGGTATGGTAGTAGGTGCCAGACGCACCGGTTTGTGTCAAGAACTGCAACGCTGCTGGGTTTTTCACGCTCAACAGTTTCCTGTGTGTATCAATAAGGACATCCAGCCAACTTCACACAACTGTGGGAAGCATTGGAGTCAACTTGGACCAGCATCCCTGTGGAACGCCTTCCAAACCTTGTAGAGTCCATGAACTGAAGAATTGAGGCTCTTTTGAGGGCGAAAGGGTGGGGGTGTGCAAATAAATAGTAGGAATGTGTTCCTAATGTTTGGTATACCCAGTGTATATAGAGCACAAACAGACTTGGGACTAGATAGCTAGATAGACTAGATAACTCATCATCTAATCACAGAAAGCTCAGGGAGACTCGTTGTTTAACCAGTGAAATTAGTTATAAAAGGTCATTGTCACACAAAATATTAACAGATCTAGGAACTGACTATAGTATTTTGTGTTTAACATCCAAATATGTCACTCCAAATATGAACAGATCTGGGACCAGGCTATAGTGTATTCTGTTGAACATCCAAATCAGGAAGCATGAATCCAATCGCTTCCTTGTTTACATCCATAATGAGAGGCTCTGACATTCACTGAAATTAAAGTTGTCATTTGAAATCTCATCCCTGTTCTAAGTTTTATGTGTTTGATGTTGTGTCTGTGCAACCTTCTTTCTGGCAGACTTTGTCTTTAATGCACCCAGACTCACACATTGCATATTCTGAAACATAATCAAAATAAGGCGAATCAGCTTAAACATTGCTAAATACATCTCCATGCCGTTCACTGGGTGGGTCAACTTTTATTCTTTGTGTCTGTGCAACCAACACTGGCAGACTTTGATTTTTAATAGATGTTTCTAACGCTTACTTATTATCTGTCATATTCACAGGGTCGGCTTGACAAACAACACAAGTTGTTAGTTAGACCAATTCCTAATAGACCAGCTCCTGTTTGGTAAACTCAGTATATATGTCTTGTTTTTTCTGTCCACTACAGAAAACCACTATTCACTTTCACCAATCCTATTCCTCTTCCTGTTTGCTGTGTGTGTGTGCGTGTGTGCGTGTGTGTGTGTGTGTGTGTGTGTGTGTGTGTGTGTGTGTGTGTGTGTGTGTGTGTGTGTGTGTGTGTGTGTGTGTGTGTGTGTGTGTGTGTGTGTGTGTGTGTGTGTGTGTGTGTGTGTGTGTGTGTGTGTGTGTGTGTGTGGTAATAAAGTGTGGATTTCTGTCTCCTTCGTGTCATTTCTGTCCTCTAACCAGGACCACGGGTCATTTCTGTCCTCTAACCAGGACCCCAGGACAGTTGCGCCTATAATCTAAACCGGCACCTCTTTCGGAGTCCACCACGGTGACACTCTTGAAAACTGTCCACCACTCTTTCATGTTGCTGATGCATTATTTTCCTGATGTAGCAAACTGTCTCAAATTAAGATCTTACATCTGTATACAGTATAGGGAATAGGGAGTGGGCCCTAGTTCTCTGTTACCCACTGATACAGCACATCCTCCCAGAAGTAGGCATTATGGGAGGGGAGGATCTTGACCAGATATGGAGGGGTTAAGTGTGTGTGTTGGTGTGTGCTAATCCTGACCGGAGATGGAGAGAGTTAGAAGGTTTGTGTTTGTGTGTGAGTGCATGAGCCAGAAAGCTCAGCGGTCGTCGGCTGGGTGAAAACTCTTAGCTACTCTGACCCTCTCTAACCCTCTCTGACCCTCTCTGACAATCTCTAACCCTCTCTGACCCTCTCTAACCCTTTCTGACTCTCTCTGACTCTTTGAGCTGGACACCACACTGGGCTCAAGGTGTCTGTCTGGACACACTGGACATCACACCCACAGAGCCTGGGTGGATTATGGTGTGGCTATACAGATACAGGCTGTGGCCCAAATGGTACCCTATTCCCTACATAGAGCACTACTTTTGGTGGTAGTCTGTGATATGTGGCTGTGACCCTAGTGGACTCCGGTCAAAAGTAGTGCACTATGTAGGGAATAGGGTGCCATTTGGGAGGTAAATAGAATCTCTGAGGATTACACATAGCCACATATCTCCGACAACCACCAGTCACTGTAAAACCCCTTTGTCAACAATATCCTTTCAAATCCTTCAAAGACGGACGAGGAGGAGGGATGAATAAACACGGACTACCAGACCTGGGTAGCGTTCCAAATGGCACCCTATTCCTCATAGATCTCAGGCCAAAGGAAGTGCACTATATAGGCAATAAGGTGTCAAAGGTACATACACTTTCAAATATTATCAAAATGTTTTCAATTCTTTGAATGTTTGCTTAGCTTGCTTCGAATGCCAAGTGGGCAGGGTTTGCACATTTAAGACTATTCTATTGGTTTCATTGCGCCAGGCAAACTCAATCAAGCCCAGATAAAGTATTTGACATGATGTTGAATACCATTTGAACCCAGGTCTAACAGGTAGGGATGTGTTCAGAACTAGAAGCAGGTGTTTTGGTGTTTAGAAGGCTGATTGGTCTGATAGGGTTCTGAATGCCAGGGTATGGCTGAATCTGTCAGGTAAATGTGAGACTTAATGCTCCCATCTATGGCTTGACATGGTGCTAGCTCGACCTTCGTTGGGTGTATCCCAAATGGGACTCTATTCCCTTTAAATAGGGCCCTGGTTTAAAAAAAGTAGTGCACTGTAAAGGGAATAGGGTGCCATTTGGGACGTAGACCCTCCTTCCGGTCCGTGCCAAGATTGATAATCTCAAGCCTCTCATAAACCCTCCAATACTGCAGCCCATTACAAGGCTGTTCTAAAGCGTTCTCTCTCTCTCTGTGCCAGCAGAAATTAGGCCTCTGCAAGGTCTCTCATACCAGACTGTACTGTATATACTGCAGGTTGAAATCCTTCACCTCGGGTGAGGAATTTCTTGATTATGTCGGTGTTGTGAAGACATTGAGAGGTGTCTGCTCCTCAGAAGGAATAATCCGTTTGAACCACAGGTTGGTCGTGTGGCGGGAGCCGCCCATGATTGATGGAAGAACAGGACCAACACTTAATAACCTCTATCATGCCTCGCGACCTCACGACCCTACGGTGGGTGCCAGTTTGTTTATGGGTGGTACGTCCGTCCCTTTTTCCCTCCCTCCCTCCCCCACCCGCATGCCGACACGCTAACCAGTGCGCTGCCCGACCGCTGCAGAATCTCTGCTGGGGCTAATGGGCCGGACTGAGGGATTGGACTGTCAGCACGGAGCCGGGAGTCATTTTTCTTCCTTCCTGCACGGTCGTCTGAGGTAGACGTAGAGGTAGCCCCTGTGCACCCCTGGCGACGCCCTACCCCGTGCTCTCCCAATCATCTGTCAGCGGTGACGGAGCCTGCTGGAATAAGGGGGCGTGAGGGAGGAGAAGGAGGGTGTCAATTAGCCTTAGCCGTCCTGACAAACCTGTTTTTCCTCTCCACCACCACTGAGGCAGCAGCCACTGAGGCCCTGGACAACTCGGTCCCTCGTTCCTCTCTGTCACTTTGTGGGGGCTGTGGATTTGTTTCGCTGTAAATGGGTCACACACAGACACTCCATTACAATGCGTGTCTCAGTGTGTCTCAGTGTGTATGTGAGGGGACCAAGTGAGAGGAAGAGTTAGAGGAAGAAAAGAAAGAGTACTTTGCACCTTTCATGAGAAAACGTACAAAGAGGACTTGACCTTAATCATACTATCAAATGTAAACAAATACAGTAAGCCTAGATCCATCAGTAAACATGCCAACACCTGATCAGTTAGTAGAACTGGTTTCCTGAGTGGAGCAGCAGTCTAAGGCACTGCATCTCAGTACTAGAGGCGTCACTACAGACACCCCGGTTCAAATCCAGACAGTATCACGACCGGCCGTGATTGGGAGTCCCATAGAGCGGTGCACAATTGGCTCAGTGTCGTCCGGGTTTGGCCGGTGTAGGCCGTCATTGTAAATAAGAATTTGTTCTTAACTGACTTGCCTAGTAAAATAAAGGTTAAATGAAAATAGAAAAATAATAAGTAAATAGTACTGGGGGAGGGATTACATTACATCATCATACTGTACTGCCTCTGAAGCCTCCTCCTCTACCCCCCTCTCTCCATCCCTCTCTCTCACAAACCTCCTCCTCTACCCCCTCTCTCTCACAAACCTCCTCCTCTACCCCCTCTCTCTCACAAACCTCCTCCTCTACCCCCTCTCTCACAAACCTCCTCCTCTACCCCCTCTCTCTCACAAACCTCCTCCTCTACCTCCTCTCTCTCACAAACCTCCTCCTCTACCCCCTCTCTCACAAACCTCCTCCTCTACCCCCTCTCTCACAAACCTCCTCCTCTACCCCCTCTCTCTCATAAACCTCCTCCTCTACCCCCTCTCTCACAAACCTCCTCCTCTACCCCTCTCTCTCACAAACCTCCTCCTCTACCCCCTCTCTCTCATAAACCTCCTCCTCTACCCCCTCTCTCCATCCCTCTCTCTCACAAACCTCCTCCTCTACCCCCTCTCTCTCACAAACCTCCTCCTCTACCCCCTCTCTCTCACAAACCTCCTCCTCTACCCCCTCTCTCACAAACCTCCTCCTCTACCCCTCTCTCTCACAAACCTCCTCCTCAACCCCCTCTCTCTCATAAACCTCCTCCGCTACCCCCTCTCTCATAAACCTCCTCCTCCATCCCTCTCTCTCAAAAACCTCCTCCTCTACCCTCCCTCTCTCACAAACCTCCTCCTCTACCCCCTTTCTCACAAACCTCCTCCACTACCCCCTTTCTCACAAACCTCCTCTACCCCTCTCTCTCACAATCCTCCTCCTCTACCCTTCTCTCACAAACCTTCTCCTCTACCCATTCTCTCCATCCCTCTCTCTCACAAATCTTCTCCTCTACCCTCTCTCTCACAAACCTCCTCCTCTACACTCTCTCTCAGAAAACTCCTCCTCTACCCCTTCTCTCTCACAAACCTCCTTCTCTACCCCTCTCTCTCACAAACTTCCTTCTGTACCCTTCCATTCCTCTCTCTCATAAACCTCCTCCGCTAGGAATGGAGTGGTGTGGTGTGACAGACCGTCATTGGCAGAAGACTGTAGAGACACACAGTCACGAGCAATTATGTGGAATGAAACGTCATACAAAGAGGATAGTTTTGAATAGATAATAAGAATGATCGGAAATAGTAGGTTAGAGTGAAAATGTACGACACATGAATACACATCCAAGATATACAGTAACACACAGATAGAAAATAACAAGCCTTACCGTAGATTCCTGTGGATATACATGGGAAGGCCTGTGGAAAGAAAGAGAGAGATGACGGTCAGTCATCACATTATAAAATGTACATTGTAAAATGCCAAGTACACAAAGGTATTGGTTATTTTCCATCTCTCTAGCATGGGGATAGAGAAAGTTAAGCCAGCAGGTAGTCAAATAAAACGTGTCAGTTTCTATTATTTACTGACTGTCTTTAATATTGCTCTCAATTGGTGGCCTTTGAAACCATTCTACTCTGTGCTCCTTTTCATTTCCTACTAAGTACAGCACGAACATAACATACCGAATCTGTATCCCAAATGGCACCATATTCCCTTTATATAGTGCACTACTTTAGACCAGAGCCCTACGGGCTCTGATAATAAGTAGAACACCATATAAGGAATAGGGTACCATTTTGGAAACAGACACTAACATACCTTACATGTGATTTATAAAAAACTAGTTATGATGAAATCCACCACAGGCATGTAGTGATTCCAATAATACTGCATGGCACTATTCTATATAATACACTCCTAATGTGAAATGTTCTAGGGACATTATCTTGCAGAATAATAAGCTACAAAAACCCCATCATTGAAAGATAAGTCTCTCAGGTATACGTACGTACACTACATGACCAAAAGTATGTGGACACCTGCTCGTCGAACATCTCATTACAAAATCATGGGCATTAATATGGAATTTGTCCCCCCCTTCGCTGACATAACAGCGTCCACTCTTCTGGAAAGGCTTTCCACTAGATGTTCAAGCATTGCTGCGGGGACATGCTTCCATTCAGCCACAAGAGCATTAGTGAGATCGGGCACTGATATTGGGTAATTAGGCATGGCTAGCAGTCGGTGTTCCAATTCATCCCAAAGTTGTACGATGGGTTTGAGGTCAGGGCTCTGTGCAGGCCAGCCAAGTCTAGAATGTTATTGTATGCTGTAGTATCAAGACTTACCCTTCACTGAAATTAAAGGGCCTAGCCTGAAACATAAAAAACATCCCCAGGCCAGCATTCCTCCTTAAATGCATTCGGACAGGTAGTGTTCTCCTGGCATCTACCAAACCCAGATTCGTCCGTCAGACTGCCAGATGGTGAAGCGTGATTCATCACTCCAGAGAATGCGTTTCCACTACTCCAGAGACCAATGGCGGCGATTGCATGGCTGTGTGCTTGATTTTATACACCTGTCAGCCAAAGGTGTGCATGAAATAGCCAAATCCACTAATTCAAAGGGGGGTTCACATACACACATAAACTCAGCAAAAAAAGAAGCAGCCCTTTTTCAGGACCCTGTCTTTCAAAGATACTTTGTAAAATTCCAAATAACTTCACAGATCTTCATTGTAAAGGGTGTAAACACTGTTTCCCATGCTTGTTCAATGAACCATAAAAAATTAACGAACATGCACCTGTGGAACGGTCGTTAAGACACTAACAGCTTACAGACGGTAGGCAATTAAGGTGACAGTTATGAAAACTTAGATGCCTTTATACTGACTCTGAAAAACACCAAAATAAAGATGCCCAGGGTCCCTGCTCATCTGCGTGAACGTGCCTTAGGCATGCTGCAAGGAGCCACGAGGACTGCAGATGTGGCCAGAGAAATAAATTGCGATGTCCGTACTGTGAGATGCCTAAAACAGTGCTACAGGAAGAAAGGACGGACAGCTGATCGTCCTCGCAGTGGCCGACCACGTGTAACAACACCTGCACAGGATCGGTACATCCGAACATCACACCTGCCGGACAGGTACAGGATGGCAACAACAACTGCCCAAGTTACACCTGGAACGCACAATCCCTCCATCTGTGCTCAGACTGTCCGCAATAGGCTGAGAGAGGCTGGATTGAGGGCTTGTAGGCCTGTTGTAAGGCAGGTCCTCACCAGACATCACCGGCAACAATGTCGCAAATGGGCCCAAACCCATCTTCGCTGGACCAGACAGGACTGGCAAAAAGTGCTCTTCACTGACGAGTCGCAGTTTTGTTTCACCAGGGGTGATGGTTGGATTCGCGTTTATCATCGAAGGAATGAGCGTTACACAGAGGCCTGTACTCTGGAGCGGGATCGATTTGGAGGTGGAGGGTCCGGGACAGTCTGGGACAGTGTGTCACAGCATCATCGGACGGAGCTTGTTGTCATTGCAGGCAATCTCAACGCTGTGCGTTACAGGGAAGACATCCTCCTCCCTCGTGTGGTACCCTCCCTGCAAGCTCATCCTGACATGACCCTCCAGCATGACAATCCCACCAGCCATACTGCTCGTTCTGTGCATGATTTCCTGCAAGACAGGAATGTCAGTGTTCTTCCATGGCCAGCGAAGAGCCCGGATCTCATTCCCATTGAGCACGTCTGGAACCTGTTGGATCATAGGGTGAGGGCCAGGGCCATTTCCGCCCAGAAATGTCCGGGAACTTGAAGGTGCCTTGGTGGAAGAGTGGGGTAACATCTCACAGCAAGAACTGGCAAATCTGGTGCAGTCCATGAGGAGGAGATGCACTGCAGTACTTAATGAAGCTGATGGCCACACCAGATACTGACTGGGACTTTTGATTTCGACCCCCCCTTTGTTCAGGGACACATTATTCCATTTCTGTTTGTCACGTCTGTGGAACTTGTTCAGTTTATGTCTCAGTTGTTGAATCTTGTTATGTTCAGACAAATATTTGCACATGTTCAGTTTGCTGAAAATAAACACAGTTGACAGTGAGAGGATGTTTCTTTTTTGCTGAGTTTAGATGTAGTGTATGTTTCCCGCTACTATGACCACAAGCCATTAGAACAGAGTGGCGTTAAATCACACAGGGGGGTAAAGGACATCATCAAATAATGAAGGAAAATATATTTCAAAAACATACGTCTATATATATTTACAAAAAAATATATGGGGGATTGGAAATGATGCAGACAATTCCATTGATGGAATCAACAATCTATGTGCAGTATTAAAGCTGATCCACCCCATAAAAAAATAAATCATTGTCTACACAGAAGCTCATAAAAAATGATTGCCTGATGTTCTTCTGAACTTCCCAATACCTTTCTGATGCATTTCAATCACTTCAATCACCATACTGGCTTCAGATTGAACTACTGTCAAAAATCCTGCCAGACTGATTTGTAGTAGACTGTCATAGCCCAAATTAAAAAAGTTAACATTGGCTATTGATTACATAACTTTCACACAGTGTTGCGAAAAACTTTTGATATCAAAATGAGTTCGTTTCAGAGCTACTGAAAAGCAATAGACAACTTAATGCACACACACCAATGCAAGTTTTCACCCACACACATCTACTTATAAAGCACACCAGACATTGACATATTCAAAAAAGGCTGTCACAATATTGGACTAATTAATGTTGTGTGATTAAATTGAAGCCATATTGCGGCGAGACAGCGGATGTGGCCACACACACAACCACATACACACAGACTAGCTAGCAGGGACTTGTCCTAAGGGGAACAGTAGATCAGCACTATGGTGGATCCAAAGGTACATCTCTCTGCATAGTAATTATACTCATGAATATCATAATGAAAAAATGAATCAGATTGATCTGTCCCGGGAGCCAGAGCTCTCTCTCTCTCGTGCACACACACACACACACACACACACACACACACACACACACACACACACACACACACACACACACACACACACACACACACACACACACACACACACACACACACACACACACACCCAACAGCCCACCCAACAGCCCACCCAACCACCAGCCTGTATTTCTGTCTGTCTGTCTACCTATATATCCACCAAATATCAGATTGAGTTTCCACTCATTGATGTTCCAGGATGTTACCACAAGGACTGGACGTTACCACAACGACTGGACGTTACCACGAGGATTGGACGTTACCACAAGGACTGGACGTTACCACAAGGACTGGATGTTACCACGAGGACTGGACGTTACCACGAGGACTGGACATTACCACGAGGACTGGATGTTACCACGAGGACTGGACGTTACCACAAGGACTGGACGTTACCACGAGGACTGGACGTTACCATGAGGACTGGACGTTACCACGAGGACTGGACTTTACCACGAGGACTGGACTTTACCACGAGGACTGGATGTTACCACGAGGACTGGACGTTACCACAAGGACTGGACGTTACCACGAGGACTGGACGTTACCACGAGGACTGGACGTTACCACGAGGACTGGACTTTACCACGAGGACTGGACTTTACCACGAGGACTGGACTTTACCATGAGGACTGGACTTTACCACGAGGACTGGACGTTATCAAACTCTCTCTCTCTCTCTCTGGCTCTCTCTCTCTCTCTCTCTGGCTCTGTCTCTCTCTCTCTCTCTCTGGCTCTCTTTCTGTCTCTGTCTCTCTCTTTCTCTCTTTCTGTCGCTCTCTCTTTCTCTCTCTCTCTCTCTTGCTCTCTGTCTCTCGGTCTGTCTTTCGGTCTTCCTTTCTGTCTCTCTGTCTCTCTCTTTCTGTCTCTCTGTCTCTCTCTTTCTGTCTCTCTGTCTCTCTCTCTCTGGCTCTCTGTCTCTCTCTCTGTCTTTCTCTCTAAAAACAGGTGTAGACTAACAGTGAAATGCCTACTTATGGGCCCTTCCCAATAGAAAAATAGGGCAATAATAACAGGAGGAATAAATAGACAATGAGTAACGATAACCAGGCGATATACATGAGGTTACCAGTACCGAGTCGATGTTCAATGGGATAGATAATAAACAGTAGCAACAGCAGCATATGTGATGAGTCAAAACAGTTAGTGCAAAAAAGACCAATGCAGATAGTCCGGGTTACTAATGGTTAACTATATAACTAACTATTTAGCAATCTTATGGCTTGAGGGTAAAAGCTGTTCAGTGTCCTGTTGGTTCCAGACTTGGTGCTTCGGTACCGCTTGCCGTGCGGTAGCAGAGACTATGACTTGGGTGGGTGGAGTCTTTGATGCAGTCAGTCAAGATGCTCTCAAGGGTGCAGCTGTAGAACTTTTTGAGGATCTGAGGGTCCATCCCGAATCTTTTCAGCCTCCTGAGGGGGAAGAGGCGTTGTCGTGCCCTCTTCACGACTGTGATGTAGCTCCTTTTTTCTTGCTGACGTTATTGGATTGGAGCATAACTGATATTTATGACTGTACTTTTCTAAAATATTATACAAAGTATCCAGTACTTTGCTACAGTAGACATATTATTCAAACATGGCTTTACAGCTGAAAATAGATTCAGTACTCTTTACTTCTCACTCTCTCTCCCTCTCTCTCTCTCTCTCGCTCTCTCTCTCTCTCTCTCTCTCTCTCTCTCTCTCTCTCTCTCTCTCTCTCTCTTGCTTTCCCTCTCTCGCTCTCTCTCTCTCTCTCTCTCTCTCTCGCTCTCTCGCTTTCCCTCTCACTTTCCCTTTGCCTCCCTCCCTCCCTCCACTTCTGTGGCCAAGTACATTATGATCCATAGAGCCTTCTGTATGTCTTCCCCATTCCACATTCATCTTATAAAGTATATTAATACATTTAATAAACAGTAAATAGAAAATATTTTTTCAAAAGCTCCCATTTGTCTTTAAAAGCAGCTGAATACGTGCTTTACTTCTTACATTCATCAACAGGCATAGCCACTATACAGAAATATAATAGAATGACAAATGGATTAGGGCCATTTCACCACAATTTACAGAACACAGTGAGATTAATATAGAGCTCTAGAAGAGTAGTAAGAATTCATCAAAGAATAACACCCATTGTAAGTGCTGAAATCACTCTGTGTAAGAACTTAGTTGGCCTAAATAAATCACTCTGTGTTGGAACTTAATTGGCCTAAATAAATCAATCTGTGAAGAGCTAAATTGGTCTAACTAACAACTTGTGTTGTTTGTCAAGCCGACCCTGTGAATATGACAGATAATAAGTAAGCGTTAGAAACACCTATTAAAAATCAAAGTCTGCCAGTGTTGGTTGCACAGACACAAAGAATAAAAGTTGACCCACCCAGTGAACGGCACGGAGATGTATTTAGCAATGTTTAAGCTGATTCGCCTTATTTTGATTATGTTTCAGAATATCCAATGTGTGAGTCTGGGTGCATTAAAGACAAAGTCTGCCAGAAAGAAGGTTGCACAGACACAACATCAAACACATAAAACTTAGAGCAGGGATGATATTTCAAATGACAACTTTAATTTCAGTGAGAAGAGAATGTCAGAGCCTCTCATTATGGATGTAAACAAAGAAGAGATTGGATTCATGCTTCCTGATTTGGCTGTTCAACACAATACACTGTTGCCTGGTCCCAGATCTGTTCATATTTGGAGTGACATATTTGGATGTTAAACACAAGATACTATAGTCAGGTACCAGATCTGTTCATATTTGGTGTGACAATGACCTTTTATAAATCCTTATCTCAAATCAAATCAAGCTTATATCTCAAAGTGCTGTACAGAAACCCAGCCTAAAACCCCAAACAGCAAACAATGCAGGTGTAGAAGCACTTATCTAATTTCACTGGTTAAACAATGAGTCTCCCTGAGCTTTCTTTGATTAGCACAGATGATGAGTTATCTAGTCCCAAGTCTGTTTGTGCTCTATATACACTGGGTATACCAAACATTAGGAACACATTCCTAATAGGAGTTGCACCCCCCCCCTTTTTTACCCTCAAAAGAGACTCAATTTGTTGGGGCCTGGACTCTACAAGGTTTGAAAAGCATTCCACAGGGATGCTGGCCCATGTTGACTCCACAGTGTGAAGTTTGCTGGATGTCCTTTGGGTGGTGGACCGCTCTTGATACACTGGGAAACTGTTGAGCGTGAAAAACCCAGGAGCGTTGCAGTTCTTTACACAAACCGGTGCGTCTGGCACCTACTACCATACCCTGTTCAAAGGCACCAAACATTAGGAACACTTAAATATTTTGTCTTGCCCATTCACCATCAGAATGGCACACATACACAATACATGTCTCATTTGTCTCAAGGCTTAAAAATCCTTCTTTAACCTGACTCCTCCCCTTCATCTACACTGATTGAAGCTGATTTAACACATGACATTAATAAGTGATCAGAGCATTCACCTGGATTCACCTGGTCAGTCTTAATGTTTTGTGTCCTCAGTGTATATAGATAACTCCCATGTTCTTTCGGCATTACGATGACTATAGGAGTTGGCAAGCCTCAAAATATATCTCGGACCATCGGGCCATTGGGGTTTGTATGGCTTGTATAGCTTCTGTCTGGATTTCAACCTCATCTCCTTTATTTTCTGGCTTTTGTGAAACTGTCTCTGTTTTTATCCAGTGGTAGTAGTGCATTACTTTACTAGTGCATTAATATATTGTGCATTACTTTACTAGTGCATTAATATATTGTGCATTACTTTACTAGTCATTAATAAATAGTGCATTACTTTACTAGTGCATTAATATATTGTGCATTACTTTACTAGTGCATTAATATATTGTGCATTACTTTACTGGTCATTAGTAAATAGTGCATTACTTTACTAGTGCATTAATATATTGTGCATTACTTTACTAGTGCATTAATATATTGTGCATTACTTTACTGGTCATTAGTAAATAGTGCATTACTTTACTAGTGCATTAATAAATAGTGCATTACGTTACTAGTGCATTAATAAATAGTGCATTACGTTACTAGTGCATTAATAAATAGTGATTACTTTACTAGTGCCTTAATAAATAGTGCATTACGTTACTAGTGCATTAATAAATAGTGCATTACGTTACTAGTGCATTAATAAATAGTGCATTACTTTACTAGTGCATTAATAAATAGTGATTACTTTACTAGTGTCTTAATAAATAGTGCATTACGTTACTAGTGCATTAATAAATAGTGCATTACGTTACTAGTGCATTAATAAATAGTGCATTACTTTACTAGTGCATTAATAAATAGTGATTACTTTAATAGTGCATTAAGAAATAGTGATTACTTTACTAGTGCATTAATAAATAGTGCATTACGTTACTAGTGCATTAATAAATAGTGCATTACATTACTAGTGCATTAATAAGTAGTGCATTACGTTACTAGTGCATTAAGAAATAGTGATTACTTTACTAGTGCATTAATAAATAGTGCATTACGTTACTAGTGCATTAATAAATAGTGTATTACATTACTAGTGCATTAATAAATAGTGCATTACTTTACTAGTGCATTAATAAATAGTGCATTACGTTACTAGTGCATTAAGAAATAGTGATTACTTTACTAGTGCATTAATAAATAGTGCATTACGTTACTAGTGCATTAATAAATAGTGCATTACGTTACTAGTGCATTAATAAATAGTGCATTACTTTACTAGTGCATTAATAAATAGTGCATTACGTTACTAGTGCATTAATAAATAGTGCATTACTTTACTAGTGCATTAATAAATAGTGCATTACGTTACTAGTGCATTAAGAAATAGTGATTACTTTACTAGTGCATTAATAAATAGTGCATTACGTTACTAGTGCATTAATAAATAGTGCATTACTTTACTAGTGCATTAATAAATAGTGCATTACGTTACTAGTGCATTAATAAATAGTGCATTACAAGGGCTGCCCAATGGGACGTGGTCAAAAGTAGTGCACTACACATAGGGAATATGGTTCCATTTGGGACGCATATTTGCTATTGTTATTTCTCAGACTGTAGTTCTGGATGTCATGGTGGATATCGCTTCAGAGGTTACCCACTGGGCACAGGCGTCAGTTCAACGTGTAGTTTTGATTTACATTTGGTTGTGTTGTCAACTAACGTGAATTCAACGTTAAATCAACAAAACATTCACTGATTCAATGTCGCCACATTTTTTGTTGTTGCAATGGTGGAAACAACGTGGATTCAACCAGTTTTTGCCTAGTGGGTGATGTGATTTAAATCTTTACAGAAACCGTTGACCTTTACCAGACGAGAGTCTCCGTCTGACACAAACAGACAGATGATGCATGGAGAATAAAAGCACAACCATTTTTAGTTACTCTCCCCTGTTTAGACCTGGTCCCAGATCTGTTTGTGTTGTATTGTCGTTATGGCATGACAACGACCATAAGAGTTGGCTTTACAGAACAAACTTATCACTGAGCATATTGTTGGTAGGCAAACTGACTTGGTATTAAAGACTGATTTAGTTTCCGGCACGAAGGACCATGAAAAAAACGTCACCAAGACATGAGTGGACTCTGAATAATGAGATGGCAGTTTAGACTAAAGACAAGATAACATGTTGGTACAATCTCAGACAAAACCATGTCTAAAAACAGCAAGAATCAGTAACTACTGCAATCACTCATCTGGAATCCACTTGATCCTTAACCTAGTTCAACCACAGTAAATCTGTCGCTTTCCAGCTCTTCTCTGGATTCATTCTGCATTACATTTTTGAGACATTCATAAAAAAGGACTTAAGGCTCCTCCCGCCATCAGGAATCCATTTGATATTTTTACGGAGTATCATATCATATCGAGTGTCTGATGGAAAAAATCTTCATCTTCAGTCAAGATGAGCAGCAATCGGCAGGCCCTTGGTCTCAATTCTTCAGAGTAAATTGAAGTGGGCTGACTGATCATGCTGATCTAGAGTCAGAAGTCATCCCAAACGGCATGCTATATAGTGCTCTGATCAAAAGTAATGCACTACATATCTAATAGGCTGCCATTTGGGACCCAGATTCAATCATTATTATCCTCTGCCTGCTAAAAGGACTGAAGTGTCAATCTCTGAATTTGAACTTCAGCTCGGCTAACATCATCGGAAACCTTGACACGTCCGCAGGAAGGGAAACGTACTCGACACTCACTCACTCACTCACTCACTCACTCACTCACTCACTCACTCACTCACTCACTCACTCACTCACTCACACACACACACACACACACACACACACACACACACACACACACACACACACACACACACACACACACACACACACACACACACACACACACACACACACACACACACACACACACACACACACACACACACACACGCTCATGACCAATGGTGATGACACAGTATCAGCATAATGAATTGCACCTCATTTTGTTAGTTGTCTGTCTGATCCATTAAAGAGTATTGATCTCTCTCAGGTTGAAGAGTGAGGAGAGAATGCATTAGGTAATCACTTTTTCGGGACGTTGTAAAGTGCCCCTGATCTCACACACTGACACCTCTGTGAATGTGTCACAAATGGCACCCTACTACCTATATATAGTGCACTACTTTTGACCAAAGCCCATAGGGTTCTTATCAAAAGTACGGCACTAGAAAGGGAATCGGTTGCTATTTAGGAAGCAACCTGTGACATATGCAGTCACTTCCTAATTACCGGCTCAAAGCCCTGCTTACTGCCAGAAGGGAAGGGAAATAAAAACATCATCAAAATATGTCAGAAAGACGAGTTGCTTGGAGGCTTGATTCACGTCTGGCACGAGGCTTTTATTTTACCCATAAATCAGTCAACGGATGCAGTCAAATATTGTAGTAGAAAATGTATGAATCTGGAGCGCAGCTCTGAGTATTAACAACCTCACTGGTGATCAATACCCTGTAAACATCTTGAGGCTTAGCTGCTATTTTCCAAAATGACAAACATTGTTACCATCTATTCTCAAAAAAGGAACCTTTATGAAAAGAAGAACATTTGTTGTTTGATTTTTAAGTCGACAAGTTATTTGGTGAGCCATTGAGAAAGCAGCAAGCCCAGTAAGCACCATACTATACATTCACTGTCCAGTACATACAGTACAATCACTGTGATCATGTACTGTATTACCAAGACTGAGCATTTAGCTACACCTGCAATAACATTTGCTAAATATGTGTACGTGACCAATCAAATTGGATTTGATTTGATCATTAGTGTTGAGTTCTTTCCATGTTTACATTCAACTAGAGCTGTACATGAGGTCATTTGTGCCTCAGTTGGCAGAGCAATGCCACAGGTTGTGGGTTTGATTTCCGCTGGGGATACCCATATATACAATTGATAAAACCCTCTTCTAAATGGCATGTATTATTATCGGTCCTGCTTTAAACAAAGTGAAACTTATAAACTGGATATGTCACACAGTTATGACACTATTATTTCCCATATTGTATTGTGTGTTATTGTATTGTGTGTTATTGTATTGTGTTATTGTATTGTGTGTTATTGTATTGTGTGTTATTATATTGTGTTATGTTATTGTGTGTTATTATATTGTGTTATGTTATTGTATTGTGTTATTATATTGTGTGTTATTGTATTGTGTGTTATTGTATTGTGTGTTATTGTATTGTGTGTTATTGTATTGTGTTATTATATTGTGTTACTATATATATATGCCATTTAGCAGACGCTTTTATCCAAAGCGACTTACAGTCATGTGTGCATACATTCTACGTATGGGTGGTCCTGGGGATCGAACCCACTACCCTGGCGTTACAAGCACCATGCTCTACCAACTGAGCTACAGAAGGACCACATTGTATTGTGTTATTGTATTGTGTGTTATTGTATTGTGTGTTATTGTATTGTGTTATTATATTGTGTGTTATTGTATTGTGTTATTATATTGTGTGTTATTATATTGTGTGTTATTGTATTGTGTGTTATTATAGTGTGTGTTATTGTATTGTGTGTTATTGTATTGTGTGTTATTATATTGTGTGTTATTATATTGTGTGTTATTGTATTGTGTTATTATAGTGTGTGTTATTATATTGTGTGTTATTATATTGTGTTATTAGAGTGTGTGTTATTATAGTGTGTGTTATTGTATTGTGTGTTATTATATTGTGTGTTATTATATTGTGTGTTATTATATTGTGCGTTATTGTATTGTGTGTTATTATATTGTATGTTATTATATTGTGTGTTATTATATTGTGCGTTATTTTATTGTGTGTTATTGTATTGTATGTTATTATATTGTGTTATTATATTGTATGTTATTATATTGTGTGTTATTATATTGTGCGTTATTTTATTGTGTGTTATTGTATTGTATGTTATTATATTGTGTTATTATATTGTGTGTTATTATAGTGTGTGTTATTGTATTGTATGTTAAAGAACACCCCGCTAAAGCCAAAGAACACTCCGTAATGTTCACAACTACATATACTTTGAACTTGCTAAAAGTGGGAGGTGTGGTCAAGAAACACTGGCATATTTTATCATCGGACCCAGTTTTGCCGGCTGAATTAAAAAATCCACCGCTTATTGTGTATAGGAGAGGTCGCAATTTACGCGATAATTTGGTTCATGCCAACTGCCAGCCACAAAAGAAAATCAGCCAGGCCCTTTTACGCCCTCTACCAAATGGTAGCTATAAATGCAGAGGATGCGCACAGTGCAACAATATTATAAAGTGTGAATATTTCTGCCACCCACACACAGGAAAACGGTTCCAAATAAATGACATTATTACGTGTTCCACCACCCATGTTATTTACATGAATAAAAGGCCACGTGGGCTCTGTTATGTCGGTAAAACCACCCGCTCTCTCAAACAGAGAATTAGTGAACATAAAAGTTAAATCAGGAGAAACGACAGGGATTATCCAGTCGCAGTACATTTCAATGACCCGAAGCATGACATTTCCACCTTTAGATTTTGTGGCATAGTGAAAGTTAAGATATCAGACAGGGGAGGTGACATTAATAATACTAGAAGGGAATGTTTTGGGATTTTCACCCTCCAGACATTATTTCCTAAAGGACTGAATGATGAAATGCCTATGTATGTTATGTTGTAACTTTGAACATGAATGATGTGCCTATTTCAGATTTCTCTGTTTTTCGTACGGTGTACCCAATGACTAATGTAAACTTGCTATGTCCTTATTGTGATTTTACAGACATGTTTCATACATCTTATTTATACACTTTTGTAATATTTATGAAATGCATATTGATATATTCGGTTGCACTGTGATTGTATTGTATGTGATTGTATTGTGTGTTATTGTATTGTGTGTTATTGTATGTTATTGTATTGTATGTGATTGTATTGTATGCTATTGTAGTGTGTGTTATTATATTGTATGTGATTGTATTGTGTGTTAATGTATTGTGTTATTATATTGTGTGTTATTGTATTGTGTTATTATATTGTGTGTTATTGTATTGTGCTATTATATTGTGTGTTATTGTGTTGTGTGTTATTGTATTGTATGTTATTGTATTGTATGTGATTGTATTGTGTGTTATTGTATTGTGTTATTATATTGTGTGTTATTGTATTGTGTTATTATATTGTGTGTTATTGTATTGTGTTATTATATTGTGTGTTATTGTATTGTGTGTTATTGTATTGTGTTATTGTATTGTGTGTTATTGTATTGTGTTATTGTATTGTATGCTATTGTAGTGTGTATTATTGTATTGTATGTGATTGTATTGTGTGTTAATGTATTGTGTTATGATATTGTGTGTTATTGTATTGTGTTATTATATTGTGTGTTATTGTATTGTGCTATTCTATTGTGTGTTATTGTATTGTGTGTTATTGTATTGTATGTTATTGTATTGTATGTGATTGTATTGTGCTATTATATTGTGTGTTATTGTATTGTGTGTTATTATATTGTGTGTTATTGTATTGTGTGTTATTGTATTGTATGTTATTGTATTGTATGTGATTGTATTGTCTGTTATTGTATTGTGTTATTATATTGTGTGTTATTGTATTGTGTTATTATATTGTGTGTTATTGTATTGTGTTATTGTATTGTGTGTTATTGTATTGTGTTATTGTATTGTATGCTATTGTAGTGTGTATTATTGTATTGTATGTGATTGTATTGTGTGTTAATGTATTGTGTTATTATATTGTGTGTTATTGTATTGTGTGTTATTATATTGTGTGTTATTGTATTGTGCTATTATATTGTGTGTTATTGTATTGTGTGTTATTGTATTGTATGTTATTGTATTGTATGTGATTGTATTGTCTGTTATTGTATTGTGTTATTATATTGTGTGTTATTGTATTGTGTTATTATATTGTGTGTTATTGTATTGTGTTATTGTATTGTGTGTTATTGTATTGTGTTATTGTATTGTATGCTATTGTAGTGTGTATTATTGTATTGTATGTGATTGTATTGTGTGTTAATGTATTGTGTTATTATATTGTGTGTTATTGTATTGTGTTATTATATTGTGTGCTATTGTATTGTGTGTTATTGTATTGTGTGTTATTATATTGTGTGTTATTGTATTGTGTTATTATGTTGTGTGTTATTGTATTGTGTGTTATTGTATTGTATGTTATTGTATTGTGTGTTATTGTATTGTATGTTATGTATTGTGTGTTATTACATTGTATGTGATTGTATTGTATGTTATTGTATTGTGTGTTATTGTATTGTATGTGATTGTATTGTATGTTATTGTATTGTGTGTTATTGTATTGTGTGTTATTGTATTGTGTGTTATTGTATTGTATGTTATTGTATTGTATGTTATGTATTGTGTGTTATTACATTGTATGTGATTGTATTGTATGTTATTGTATTGTGTGGGCTGCATTCATGTATCTCTATGGCTGTAGTTATTAGGGCTGCATTCATATGTCTATATGGCTGTAGCTATTAGGGTTGCACTCTGATATCTCTATGGCTGTAGTTATTAGGGCTGCATTCATATGTCTATGGCTGTAGCTATTAGGGTTGCACTCATATCTCTATGGCTGTAGCTATTAGGGTTGCACTCATATCTCTATGGCTGTAGTTATTAGGGCTGCATTCATATCTCTATGGCTGTAGCTATTAGGGTTGCACTCATATCTCTATGGCTGTAGCTATTAGGGTTGCACTCATATCTCTATGGCTGTAGTTATTAGGGCTGCATTCATATCTCTATGGCTGTAGCTATTAGGGTTGCACTCATATCTCTATGGCTGTAGCTATTAGGGTTGCACTCATATCTCTATGGCTGTAGTTATTAGGGCTGCATTCATATGTCTATGGCTGTAGCTATTAGGGTTGCACTCATATCTCTATGGCTGTAGCTATTAGGGTTGCACTCATATCTCTATGGCTGTAGCTATTAGGGTTGCACTCATATCTCTATGGCTGTAGTTATTAGGGCTGCATTCATATGTCTATGGCTGTAGCTATTAGGGTTGCACTCATATCTCTATGGCTGTAGCTATTAGGGTTGCACTCTGATATCTCTATGGCTGTAGTTATTAGGGCTGCATTCATATGTCTATGGCTGTAGCTATTAGGGTTGCACTCATATCTCTATGGCTGTAGCTATTAGGGTTGCACTCTGATATCTCTATGGCTGTAGTTATTAGGGCTGCATTCATATGTCTATGGCTGTAGCTATTAGGGTTGCACTCATATCTCTATGGCTGTAGCTATTAGGGTTGCACTCATATCTCTATGGCTGTAGCTATTAGGGTTGCACTCATATCTCTATGGCTGTAGTTATTAGGGCTGCATTCATATGTCTATATGGCTGTAGCTATTAGGGTTGCACTCATATCTCTATGGCTGTAGTTATTAGGGCTGCATTCATATGTCTATGGCTGTAGCTATTAGGGTTGCACTCATATCTCTATGGCTGTAGCTATTAGGGTTGCACTCATATCTCTATGGCTGTAGCTATTAGGGTTGCACTCATATCTCTATGGCTGTAGCTATTAGGGTTGCACTCATATCTCTATGGCTGTAGCTATTAGGGTTGCACTCATATCTCTATGGCTGTAGCTATTAGGGTTGCACTCATATCTCTATGGCTGTAGCTATTAGGGTTGCACTCATATCTCTATGGCTGTAGCTATTAGGGTTGCACTCTGATATCTCTATGGCTGTAGCTATTAGGGTTGCACTCTGATATCTCTATGGCTGTAGCTATTAGGGTTGCACTCATATCTCTATGGCTGTAGCTATTAGGGTTGCACTCATATCTCTATGGCTGTAGCTATTAGGGTTGCACTCATATCTCTATGGCTGTAGCTATTAGGGTTGCACTCATATCTCTATGGCTGTAGCTATTAGGGTTGCACTCTGATATCTCTATGGCTGTAGCTATTAGGGTTGCACTCATATCTCTATGGCTGTAGCTATTAGGGTTGCACTCATATCTCTATGGCTGTAGCTATTAGGGTTGCACTCTGATATCTCTATGGCTGTAGCTATTCGGGTTGCACTCTGATATCTCTATGGCTGTAGCTATTAGGGTTGCACTCATATCTCTATGGCTGTAGCTATTAGGGTTGCACTCTGATATCTCTATGGCTGTAGCTATTAGGGTTGCACTCTGATATCTCTATGGCTGTAGCTATTAGGGTTGCACTCTGATATCTCTATGGCTGTAGCTATTAGGGTTGCACTCTGATATCTCTATGGCTGTAGCTATTAGGGTTGCACTCTGATATCTCTATGGCTGTAGCTATTAGGGTTGCACTCTGATATCTCTATGGCTGTAGCTATTAGGGTTGCACTCTGATATCTCTATGGCTGTAGCTATTAGGGTTGCACTCTGATATCTCTATGGCTGTAGCTATTAGGGTTGCACTCTGATATCTCTATGGCTGTAGCTATTAGGGTTGCACTCTGATATCTCTATGGCTGTAGCTATTAGGGTTGCACTCTGATATCTCTATGGCTTTAGCTATTAGGGTTGCACTCTGATATCTCTATGGCTGTAGCTATTAGGGTTGCACTCTGATATCTCTATGGCTTTAGCTATTAGGGCTACTTGTGTCATGCACAAAGTAGATGTCCTAACCGACTTGCCAAAACTAGTTTGTTAAACAAGACATTTGTGGAGTGGTTGAAAAACAAGTTTTAATGACTCCAACCTAAGTGTATGTAAACTTCCGACTTCAACTGTATGTTCCTACATCTAGTGGAAAGCCATCCCAGACGAGTGGAGGCTGTTATTGCAGCAAAGGGGGGACCAACTCCATATTAATGCCTATGATTTTGGAATGAGATTTTCGACGAGCAGGTGTCCACGTAGTGTATTTCTATGGCTGTTGCAATCTTTGGAGACAGGGCTCTTAGATGGGTGGATGGGTTTCCATTAGCATTCGTTGCTGAAGTATTACGTTATTCCTTTAGATGACATATCACTCGTAGAAGAGCAAAGTTCAATTATTGTTCTCTCACGGCTGTGTGGCAAGCTTGTAGAAATAACCTATTACAAGTATATTTGAAACCCACCCGAGAACAGAGGCCATTTGTCTAACACAAGAAAATACAAGCAGCAAGCCTACGCTTCATGTAGGTTAGCATTCTGCTTCATTAAGTCTGACACAGTCAGGTCACCACTATAATGAACTTCATGGCATCAAGTACACTATTTATGACTTATGATCTCTCGTTCAGGTTATTATTTTCTGGTGTGTGTGTGTGTGTGTGTGTGTGTGTGTGTGTGTGTGTGTGTGTGTGTGTGTGTGTGTGTGTGTGTGTGTGTGTGTGTGTGTGTGTGTGTGTGTGTGTGTGTGTGTGTGTGTGTGTGTGTGTGTGTGTGCGTGTGTGTGTGTGTGCGTGTAATAGACCATACACCGACAGAATAATTTCCCTGGTGACCAATTCAAAACCCACACTTTCTAAGCAAACAACCCAGCCAACACACACACACACACACACACACACACACACACACACACACACACACACACACACACACACACACACACACACACACACACACACACACACACACACACACACACACACACACACACACACACACACACACACACACACACACACACTGTAATATACAACACTGCTTTAAAGTAGAGCACCTCTTCTTTCCCTTCCAACAGAATGTGCAACGGCATACAGTACACTGTGGTTGCATCCCAAATGCCACCCTATTCCCTATATAATGCATATTTGACCAGGGCCCATAGCACTATCTAGGGAAGACGGGTTTTGGGTTGCAGACAGTATATAACAAACTGTCATGTTTTGTCATTAATTATCATGCCTTGTCCCTGTTCTTCTCCTTCTATTCGTTTCCCTCTGCTGGTCTTATTAGGTTCTTTCCCTCTTTCTATCCCTCTCTCTCCCCCTCCCTCTCTCACTCTCCCGCTCTCTCTTCTCTCTATCGTTCCGTTCCTGCTCCCAGCTGTTCCTATTCCCCTAATCAATCATTTAGTCTTCCCACACCTGTTCCCGATCCTTTTCCCTGATTAGAGTCCCTATTTCTCTCCTTGTTATTCGTTTCTGCCCTGTCGGTTCCTTGTTTAGAATTCACCGTGCTGTGTTTGTGTATCGCCCTGTCGTGTCGTGTTTTCCTCAGATGCTGCGTGGTGAGCAGGTGTCTGAGTCTGTCTGGTTCAAGTGCCTTCCCGAGGCAACCTGCTGTTCACCTGCTGTTCAAGATCGAGTCTCCAGTTTGTCCTCGTCATTTCGAGTGAAAGTTGTGTTTTTTTGATTGTATTTACTTTACTGGATTAAAGACTCAGTTTTCGCCAAGTCGCTTTTGGGTCCTCTTTCACCTGCATGACAGAAGGAACCGACCAAGGAATGGACCCAGCGACTTCAGACGCTCGTTACACTGCCGTCGAGATCCAAGGAGCCATGCTCGGCAGACACGAGCAGGAATTGTCTGCTGCTCGCCATGCCGTGGAGAACCTGGCCGCTCAGGTTTCCGACCTCTCTGGACAGTTCCAGAGTCTACGTCTCGTGCCACCTGTTACTTCCTGGCCTGCCGAGCCTCCAGAACCTAGGGTTAATAACCCACCTTGCTACTCCGGGCAGCCCACTGAGTGCCGCTCCTTTCTCACGCAGTGTGAGATTGTGTTCTCTCTCCAACCCAACACATACTCTAGAGAGAGAGCTCGGGTTGCTTACGTCATTTCACTCCTTACTGGCCGGGCTCGAGAATGGGGCACAGCTATCTGGGAGGCAAGGGCTGATTGCTCTAACAAGTTCCAGAACTTTAAAGAGGAGATGATTCGGGTTTTTGACCGTTCAGTTTTTGGTAGGGAGGCTTCTAGGGCCCTGGCTTCCTTATGCCAAGGTGAACGGTCCATAACGGATTATTCTATTGAGTTTCGCACTCTAGCTGCCTCTAGTGAGTGGAACGAGCCGGCGCTGCTCGCTCGTTTTCTGGAGGGACTCCACGCAGTGGTTAAGGATGAGATTCTCTCCCGGGAGGTTCCTTCAGATGTGGACTCTTTGATTGCTCTCGCCATCCGCATAGAACGACGGGTAGATCTTCGTCACCGGGCTCGTGGAAGAGAGCTCGCATCAACGTTGTTTCCCTGCTCCGCATCGCAACCATCTCCCTTCTCTGGCTCAGAGACTGAGCCCATGCAGCTGGGAGGGATTCGCATCTCGACTAAGGAGAGAGAACGGAGGATCACCAACCGCCTGTGCCTCTATTGCGGAGTTGCTGGACATTTTGTTAATTCATGTCCAGTAAAAGCCAGAGCTCATCTGTAAGCGGAGGGCTACAGGTAAGCGCAACTACTCAAGTCTCTCCATCAAAATCCTGTACTACTTTGTCGGTCCATCTACGCTGGACCGGTTCGGGTGCTACATGTAGTGCCTTGATAGACTCTGGGGCTGAGGGTTGTTTCATGGACGAAGCATGGGTTCGGAAACATGACATTCCTTTCAGAGAGTTAGAGAAGCCTACGCCCATGTTCGCCTTAGATGGTAGTCATCTTCCCAGTATCAGATTTGAGACACTACCTTTAACCCTCACAGTATCTGGTAACCACAGTGAGACTATTTCTTTTTGATTTTCCGTTCACCGTTTACACCTGTTGTTTTGGGTCATCCCTGGCTAGTATGTCATAATCCTTCTATTAATTGGTCTAGTAATTCTATCCTATCCTGGAACGTTTCTTGTCATGTGAAGTGTTTAATGTCTGCCATCCCTCCCGTTTCTTCTGTCCCTACTTCTCAGGAGGAACCTGGCGATTTGACAGGAGTGCCGGAGGAATATCATGATCTGCGCACGGTCTTCAGTCGGTCCCGAGCCAACTCCCTTCCTCCTCACCGGTCGTATGATTGTAGTATTGATCTCCTTCCGGGGACCACTCCTCCTCGGGGTAGACTATACTCTCTGTCGGCTCCCGAACGTAAGTCTCTCGAGGATTATTTGTCTGTGTCTCTTGACGCCGGTACCATAGTGCCTTCTTCCTCTCCGGCCGGGGCGGGGTTCTTTTTGTTAAGAAGAAGGACGGTACTCTGCGCCCCTGCGTGGATTATCGAGGGCTGAATGACATAACGGTTAAGAATCGTTATCCGCTTCCCTTATGTCATCAGCCTTCGAGATTCTGCAGGGAGCCAGGTGCTTTACTAAGTTGGACCTTCGTAACGCTTACCATCTCGTGCGCATCAGAGAGGGGGACGAGTGGAAAACGGCGTTTAACACTCCGTTAGGGCATTTTGAGTACCGGGTTCTGCCGTTCGGTCTCGCCAATGCGCCAGCTGTTTTTCAGGCATTAGTTAATGATGTTCTGAGAGACATGCTGAACATCTTTGTTTTTGTCTATCTTGACGATATCCTGATTTTTTCTCCGTCACTCGAGATTCATGTTCAGCACGTTCGACGTGTTCTACAGCGCCTTTAGAGAATTGTCTCTACGTAAAGGCTGAGAAGTGCTCTTTTCATGTCTCCTCCGTTACTTTTCTCGGTTCCGTTATTTCCGCTGAAGGCATTCAGATGGATTCCGCTAAGGTCCAAGCTGTCAGTGATTGGCCCGTTCCAAGGTCACGTGTCGAGTTGCAGCGCTTTTTAGGTTTCGCTAATTTCTATCGGCGTTTCATTCGTAATTTCGGTCAAGTTGCTGCCCCTCTCACAGCTCTTACTTCTGTCAAGACGTGTTTTAAGTGGTCCGGTTCCGCCCAGGGAGCTTTTGATCTTCTAAAAGAACGTTTTACGTCCGCTCCTATCCTCGTTACTCCTGACGTCACTAGACAATTCATTGTCGAGGTTGACGCTTCAGAGGTAGGCGTGGGAGCCATTCTATCCCAGCGCTTCCAGTCTGACGATAAGGTTCATCCTTGCGCTTATTTTTCTCATCGCCTGTCGCCATCTGAGCGCAACTATGATGTGGGTAACCGTGAACTGCTCGCCATCCGCTTAGCCCTAGGCGAATGGCGACAGTGGTTGGAGGGGGCGACCGTTCCTTTTGTCGTTTGGACAGACCATAAGAACCTTGAGTACATCCTTTCTGCCAAACGACTTAATGCCCGTCAAGCTCGTTGGGCGTTGTTTTTCGCTCGTTTCGAGTTTGTGATTTCTTACCGTCCGGGTAGCAAGAACACCAAGCCTGATGCCTTATCCCGTCTGTTTAGTTCTTCTGTTGCTTCTACTGATCCCGAGGGGATTCTTCCTTATGGGCGTGTTGTCGGGTTAACAGTCTGGGGAATTGAAAGACAGGTTAAGCAAGCACTCACGCACACTGCGTCGCCGCGCGCTTGTCCTAGTAACCTCCTTTTCGTTCCTGTTTCCACTCGTCTGGCTGTTCTTCAGTGGGCTCACTCTGCCAAGTTAGCTGGTCATCCCGGTGTTCGAGGCACTCTTGCGTCTATTCGCCAGCGCTTTTGGTGGCCGACTCAGGAGCGTGACACGCGCCGTTTCGTGGCTGCTTGTTCGGACTGCGCGCAGACTAAGTCGGGTAACTCTCCTCCTGCCGGTCGTCTCAGACCGCTCCCCATTCCTTCTCGACCATGGTCTCACATCGCCCTAGACTTCATTACCGGTCTGCCTTTGTCTGCGGGGAAGACTGTGATTCTTACGGTTGTCGATAGGTTCTCTAAGGCGGCACATTTCATTCCCCTCGCTAAACTTCCTTCCGCAAAGGAGACGGCACAAATCATTATCGAGAATGTATTCAGAATTCATGGCCTCCCGTTAGACGCCGTTTCAGACAGAGGCCCGCAATTCACGTCACAGTTTTGGAGGGAGTTCTGTCGTTTGATTGGTGCGTCCGTCAGTCTCTCTTCCGGGTTTCATCCCCAGTCTAACGGTCAAGCAGCAGAGAGGGCCAATCAGACGATTGGTCGCATACTACGCAGCCTTTCTTTCAGAAACCCTGCGTCTTGGGCAGAACAGCTCCCCTGGGCAGAATACGCTCACAATTCGCTTCCTTCGTCTGCTACCGGGTTATCTCCGTTTCAGAGTAGTCTGGGTTACCAGCCTCCTCTGTTCTCATCCCAGCTTGCCGAGTCCAGCGTTCCCTCCGCTCAAGCGTTTGTCCAACGTTGTGAGCGCACCTGGAGGAGGGTGAGGTCTGCACTTTGCCGTTACAGGGCACAGACTGTGAGAGCCGCCAATAAACGCAGGATTAAGAGTCCAAGGTATTGTTGCGGCCAGAGAGTGTGGCTTTCCACTCGCAACCTTCCTCTTACGACAGCTTCTCGTAAGTTGACTCCGCGGTTCATTGGTCCGTTCCGTGTCTCCCAGGTCGTCAATCCTGTCGCTGTGCGACTGCTTCTTCCGCGACATCTTCGTCGCGTCCATCCTGTCTTCCATGTCTCCTGTGTCAAGCCCTTTCTTCGCACTCCCGTTCGTCTTCCCTCCCCCCTCCCGTCCTTGTCGAGAGCGCACCTATTTACAAGGTACATAAGATCATGGACATGCGTTCTCGGGGACGGGGTCACCAATACTTAGTGGATTGGGAGGGTTACGGTCCTGAGGAGAGGAGTTGGGTTCCGTCTCGGGACGTGCTGGACCGTTCACTCATTGATGATTTCCTCCGTTGCCGCCAGGATTCCTCCTCGAGTGCGCCAGGAGGCGCTCGGTGAGTGGGGGGGTACTGTCATGTTTTGTCATTAATTATCATGCCTTGTCCCTGTTCTTCTCCTTCTATTCGTTTCCCTCTGCTGGTCTTATTAGGTTCTTTCCCTCTTTCTATCCCTCTCTCTCCCCCTCCCTCTCTCACTCTCCCGCTCTCTCTTCTCTCTATCGTTCCGTTCCTGCTCCCAGCTGTTCCTATTCCCCTAATCAATCATTTAGTCTTCCCACACCTGTTCCCGATCCTTTTCCCTGATTAGAGTCCCTATTTCTCTCCTTGTTATTCGTTTCTGCCCTGTCGGTTCCTTGTTTAGAATTCACCGTGCTGTGTTTGTGTATCGCCCTGTCGTGTCGTGTTTTCCTCAGATGCTGCGTGGTGAGCAGGTGTCTGAGTCTGTCTGGTTCAAGTGCCTTCCCAAGGCAACCTGCTGTTCACCTGCTGTTCAAGATCGAGTCTCCAGTTTGTCCTCGTCATTTCGAGTGAAAGTTGTGTTTTTTTGATTGTATTTACTTTACTGGATTAAAGACTCAGTTTTCGCCAAGTCGCTTTTGGGTCCTCTTTCACCTGCATGACACAAACCGTCAAAAGGGAATGGTTTGTTATAGATTTTAAACCACTAATGTATGCTTCACCAATTTTGTCACTCTCATGAATAATGCAAAAGTTAGCTATGAAATTGCAATTGATTATTTTGAATCTTGTGAATCAGTTGATTAAAGCAAAATCCAAGGGGAATAGATACGGCTCTTTTTTTACTTTCCTGTTTACGAACAATTATGATCATCCATTTATCAACACAGCAAATTTGAGCTTTGTTTCATGGTCTTCTTCTTTAAATAAGAATTCTTTCTAAGAATGTCTTGTTGTCTGTAATTATATAGTATATTTTCTAAGTCAGGCCCTCAAGTATTTTTTTCCCGCAAACTTTCCAAAGTTAGGATTTTAGTTTTTGGTACATATAGACCGTAAAATCATCAACAATTCAGCAAATATTTGTTTGATTTAGGAAATCTGTTTACAAGGTGTTTTATATTTGATTTATTTCACCTTCATTTAACCAGGTAAGCTAGTTGAGAACGAGTTCTCTTTTACAACTGCGACCTGGCCAAGATAAAGCAAATGTAACAGTATAACTTTAGACTTTCCCCTCGCCCATACCGCGAAATTAGGCTTTACACCATTATTGTAAAACTACAGGTGTTCATTTCTTGCACTGAGAAAGTGTAACAGCGCCAGTGCCAGCACTAAGCAAAGTGAGTCCAGTGTTATGTTTTACACTGTAGGTGTTGCATATTACTCTACAGTAGAGCTATGCAAACACCACAATCAAGTTCCTTTGAACACTATAAGCATAACCTGACTGGCGCAGCGGTCTAAGGCACTGCATCGCCGCACTAACTGTGTCACTAGAGATCCTGGTTCGTGACTAGGAGACCTATGGGGCAGTGCACGATTGGCCCAGTGTCGTCCAGGTTAGGGGAGAGTTTGGCCGGCAGGGATGTTCCTGTCCCATCACGCACGAGCGACTCCTGTGGTGGGATGGGTGCAATGCACGCTGGCACGGTCGCCAGGTGTACGGTGTTTCTTCTGACACATTGCTGCTTCTGGATTAAGTGGTTGTGGTTTGGCTGGGCTGTGTTTCGGAAGACACACGGCTCTCCACCTTCGCCTCTCCCAAGTCCAGACTGTAACTACCAATTGGATACCATGAAAAAGGGGTAAAAAATACAACAACATGTAAAATGGGGATCACTGCAACAGAGTTACATCTTTAAAGCTTTCAAAATTATATTTGAACACCAGTTCAGTGGGACTCATATGTTCACTGAAAATAGTGTACATTTTACACTGTCAAAGTTAAATGTACACCATTGATTTTTCTATTCATTGTTCCTGTGTGGTTCCTCTCTCTGAGGACATAGTGGCCTCCTGTAGTTCTCAGTCATTAGTTACCCTGCTGGAGATGACACAGTAAAGATGACTTCTAGGCCTGTAGTGTATGCAACTACACCACTATCATGCTGTACCTGTCAGCTGCATGCACACACACACATTGCTACCATGCACGCAGTGACCTGCACAGTGGGTTTGTATGGCCCAGTTGGTAGGAGTGTGGCACTAGCAACGCCAAGGTTGTGGGTTCAATTCCCACAGGGACTACATACTAATTCTAAACACACACACACAGCCATTGGACAGGGAACACACAGCACCGGTCTGCCCAGTAGCTGTGTAATTCTTAGTTGACTGCTGTGTGGATCTCTCCCCCAGTACAAAGACACACTGAACTCCATCCTCCAGGGTGCAGCCTGTCCCAGTAGCCTGAGTAAATAGCACTTGACCCTGGGTCCAATGATCTGGGTTCTCTCTGTGGGAAACTGTGAAACACTTGCTGCTAGTTGGTTTCTATTTCTGTTGATCTTTTCTAATTCACATCTGTCTTCCTGCTTTAGAGTTGCGTCCCAAATGGCATCCTTTTCCCTACATAGTGCACTACTTTCGATAAAGCTCTGGTAAATAGGAGTGCACTATATATGGGACACATTTCATGAATAATTATTCTATGATTCCAGGCTTGGGATCTTTTTGTCAGTTAACACTCACTGGGGAGTTCACTGAGGCAGTAAATCAGCACATTACACTTCATGATCTCTCTCTCTCTCTCTCTCTCTCTCTCTCTCTCTCTCTCTCTCTCTCTCTCTCTCTCTCTCTCTCTCTCTCTCTCTCTCTCTCTCTCTCTCTCTCTCTCTCTCTCTCTCTCTCTCTCTCTATCTTTCTCTCTTCTGTCATTCTCTCTCTCTCTCTCTCTCTCTCTCTCTCTCTCTCTCTCTCTCTCTCTCTCTCTCTCTCTCTCTCTCTCTCTCTCTCTCTCTCTCTCTCTCTCTCTCTCTCTCTCTCTCTCTTTCTCTCTCTTCTGTCATTCTCTCTCTCTCTCTCTCTCTCTCTCTCTCTCTCTCTCTCTCTCTCTCTCTCTCTCTCTCTCTCTCTCATACTTAATTTCACAACACAGATGACACATCTGACATTCGCTTTCCTTTCATCCAACCGCCCAGCATCAGCCCCAGCCTCACAGCCCCAGCCTCATAGCCCCAGCCTCATAGCCCCAGCCTCATAGCCCCAGCCTCACAGCCCCAGCCTCACAGCCCCAGCCTCACAGCCCCAGCCTCATAGCCCCAGCCTCACAGCCCCAGCCTCATAGCCCCAGCCTCATAGCCCCAGCCTCACATCTCACACCAGCGATAACCCCAGTGTCTGATGTCGTTCAAATGATGACATAGATTCCTCTGCATTCTCTATCTTTATCAGATTTCACAGTGTTTTGTTTCAGGAAGGAAGCAAAGAAGGAAGGAAGGAAGGAAGGAAGGAAGGAAGGAAGGAAGGAAGGAAGGAAGGAAGGAAGGGAGGAAGGAAGGAAGGAAGGGGAAGGAAGGAAGGAAGGAAGGAAGGAAGGAAGGAAGGAAGGAAGGAAGGAAGGAAGGAAGGAAGGAGAAACAGAGAGAGAGAGAGAGAAAGAGAGAGATGCAGGGGGGATAGAGAGGGAGGTAATCTCGTATATAAAGAAATACATTGAAACAAACAATTCTGAAAAACAACATGCAATAGAGCATTCTGGGAAATATAATGATGAGTGTTTTCCTCTACACAGAGTAACACTGACACAATCACACTCAACTCTACTGCTCAATCGATTCCTGCAATAAAAGTACCAATTTGCCCTCTATTGGCCTCATGGGCGGAATGTTATTCATATTTATCATAATTTCATCATTAATAAACTTTTTTATTTTTATGTGTGTTTCTATGTCACACGGTTTTGTTATATTTCCGTCTTCTGTGATGTATATAAAGTGTAATACTGGGCTGCAAACTCAAAATTGAATACAACTCTATATCTGACATGGTTCAGGTGTCTTCTTTTTTTAAAAGCCTATAACAATGTGTGTGAGGTGTATACTTTTGTTTCAAAGTAGATTTGTTTAAGACGACCAAGAAACACCCTGTGTGACCCTGATTTTGCCCCCTGTTACGTTAATGTACTCCTGAATCAACAATATAAATGTTACACTGAAAACATGAAACCTAGGTAAAACTGGCCTATTTGCAGTGTACCATACAATATACTGCTCTGCTGGTTCACTCATATTCCCTTCTATTCTCCTTCTCTATGCTCAATATAACATTCATTTGAATGACAGAAATCCTGGTCTGATAGATGTATACCCTGAAGGAAATGATTCCTCCTCTTCCTCAATACATCCTAAGGTATATCAGTACTGTATATGTACAATGATTAATGGAGTACCAGATACATGCACAGATATTCCCATATAAGTACAGTTGAAAACATTCTCACATCTATCTTTTTAAACTTATCACAGTACTCAAACTCCTAATGTTAAAGTTTAAACACTGAGGTAAACATTAACGTTCAGACTCTATTTAAAATAAAGACAAATAAATGGATGTCATAAGGTGAATGCACCAATTTGTAAGTCGCTCTGGATAAGAGCGTCTGCTAAATGACTTAAATGTAAATGTAAATACAATAAAAAGCTTCTTCAGATTCTGTGTCGAATCATCATGACTTCCAAATAATCATCATGTAACTTTTTCTTCCAAATCGGTTCTTAGGATGTTAAAGGTTTTAGATAGAACCCTTTGCCTTACAAAGAACCCTTGTCTTCCAAAAAGGGGTTCTTCAAATGAAAATGGCTCTTGGAAGAAGCCTATCCATTTGCAAAAATGTAGAAATAAAACTGTTTTCGCTTTGTCATTATGGGGTATTGTGTGTAGATTGCTGAGGGAACAAAAAAAACATTACATTTCTTTTGAATGTTGTAACGTAACAAAATGTGGAAAAAGTCAAGTGGTCTGAATACTTCCCAAAGGCAATGTATGCCATTTAGCAGACTATTTTATCCAAAGAGACTTTCAGAGATGCGTGCACCCATTTTGTTGGAGGCCCAGGGATTTGAACCCACAATCTTAGCACCCACAATCTTAGCACCCACAATCTTTGCAAGCGCCATGCACTACCAACTGAGGACAGACACAGTAGAGTGCAGCAGCCCGAGGGTAAGAGAGAGTAATAGCAAGAGTAATAGCAAGACAGAGGCATCTAATTGACCTGGTTGTTGGTTCAATAGAGATGACTGCTGCACCATGACCACCACGACCACAGCTAACCAACCATATCTCAATCGTGACCAGCTGACCACTCATCTCTGAGCAGCTACTGTACCAATCCACCACCTCTGATTAAACCACTATGACCACAGCTATATGGCTGGGCAAACAAACCCACCCCAGTCAGTACACTATTACCCTTATAAGACTACTGACCTGAGCTGAACTGAGCTTAGCTGAGCCATGTCAAGCTGTACTGCAGCCTGGTTGCATGGACCATGCTTAAAAGAACAATGGGAAAGGAAACGATGCTAGCCAGTGAAGTGCATCATTAGGGTCAGCAAAAAAGTGTGAAAAGGGTATAGTGTCCACTCAGTCCTCTCTGACGCCAATTTGCTGGTAGTGTACTTTTATTTGGTATTTGTTTACACTCAAGGAATAAAGCATTTGTCTTGGTTATCTACTTATCTGCTATTTTTTACTGAAAGCTATATATTTTCCAAAAAATAACACTTATAGAAGAGTATCTAAGAAAAGTGTCTTCACAGACAGGTACTTTCCTGCTCTGATAGATGTATACCCTGAAGGAAATGATTCCTCCTCTTCCTCAATACATCCTAATCTCCTAGAGAGGTCAGTCGTTGACACTTGTTGAATTTCACTGTGGTGGGAGGGATACATAAAGAAAAGCACAAAATAATAAATCTATGAAAGAGGGGCCAAATATATACAGTGCTTTCAGAAAATATTCAGACCTTGACTTTTTCCACATTTTGTTACATTACAGACGTATTCTAAAATGCATTTCATTGCTTTTTCCCCTCATCAATCTTCATACAATACCCCATAATGGAAAAGCATTTACATAAGTATTCAGACCCTTTACTCAGTACTTTTGCCGATTACAGCCTTGAGCATTCTTGGGTATGACGCTACAAGCTTGGCACACCTGTATTTGGGGAGTTTCTCCCATTCTTCTCTGCAGATCTTCTCAAGCTTTGTCAGATTGGATGTGGAGCGTCGCTGCACAGCTATTTCCAGGTCTCTCCAGAGATGTTTGATCGGGTTCATGTCCGGGCTCTGGCTGGGCCACTCAAGGACATTCAGAGACTTGTCCCGAAGCCCCTCCTGAGTTGTCTTGGCTGTGTGCTTGGGGAGTTGTCCTGTTTGAAGGTGAACCTTTACCTCAGACTGAGGTTCTGAGTGCTATGGAGCAGGTTTTCCTCAAGGATCTCTTTGTACTTTTCTTTCCCTCAATCCTGACTAGTCTCCTAGTCCCTGCCGCTGAAAAACATCCCCACAGCATGATGCTGCCACCACCATGATTCACCCTAGGGATGATGCCACGAGGTCGAAGAAATTGTCCATAGAGCTCCGAGACACAATTGTGTGGAGGCACAGATCTGGAGAAGGGTACCAAAACATTTCTGCAGCATTGGAGGTCCCCAAGAACACAGTGGCGCCCATAATTCTTAAATGGAAGAAACAGGTGTTTCTGTTTCTGTTGAAATGTTGAAATGTCTAAAAACCTGTTTTCGCTTTGTCATGATGGGGTATTGTGTGTAGATTGATGAAGACATTTTTTTTATTTAATCTATTTTAGAATAAAGCTGTAACGTAACCAAATGTGGAAAGAGTTAAGGGGTCTGAATACTTTCCGAATGCACTGTACATATAGCCATATAGCCATCTCATATTTATGAGACCACACTCAGCAGGAACTGGTATTAGTAGACCACTGACCACTGACGAAGAGATACAAGTAAAAACATGTATTTTATTTTATACAACGGGTGGTTTGGAATTCCCATTCTTAGAGTCTATCCTGCCCATGATATACTAGGCAACATACACATGACCAGTACGTTCATAAAAAGTGCCATTGTTTATGTTGTTACCTAGGAACTACTTCTAACACTACTACTACTGATCCACTGTCTTATCTGCCCAGCCATGGAATTTATAAACTTGATCTCTACTCTAAAAATCAGATCAGGGATCATCAACTAGAGTTTTTATTGAGCGGATGGTCGTGGGGCCGGACAACGATTACTAATTATTTGAAGACAGCAAATTGACCACAAGAAGCCCAAACAGAAATATTTGACTAAAACATAATAATTTTGAACCTTGCTTACATTTGTATAGAATCACGTGTCTCTCTGTTATGCGTGGGAAGACGTGGGAACCGATTTACAAAATGTAAATAACTTGTAGCTGATTTCCTGGTGTTTTTACAGTCTGTTATGTCCCAAAAATATATATAAATGAACTAATAAAATATTTTCTCAGAAAACCACCGCAAATAAAACCACCACAGGCGAGACATTATCTAGACATTATTGCTGACATCTCCACTGTGTCCCATAATAATGAACGTGTCAGGGGTTGGGACAAGACAGCAGCTTTTTTCAGCCAGTTGAAATCATGAATGAGCATCATTTTTATGGATACTGTATATACAAAGAAATGTCAATAGAAAACAGGTGAAATGAAATGAAGCTACTTTGTTGTCTTTCCAGCTTCAGGCTGAAGTGATTGTTTTAGCTGTGTGTAGCTGGCTAGCTAGCAAAGAGGGAAGAGCCTCCATAGCAAACATTTTTCTTTGCCATAGCAACCTGCAACGTTTTGGAACTATCAACCAGCGATTGGGTAGTTTTGCTTTACATGGCAGTCAATATGAATAGAACTAACAACCAGAGAACGCCTAAAATTGCACTTGACAACTAGTGTTAGTGAATGTAGCTTTGCGGTTTGTTGAAAAATGTATGGTTTGAGAAATAATATTTCTTTTTACTGCTGGTAACTCGTTGTATAAAAGCAAAAATAGACTTGAGACCATGTGTTATGATATATGTATCATGCCTGTGGTGGTCTATGGCTATGATATATTGCCTCTCCTGTTTTATTGCTTAATTACATCATGTCCTGGGGACACAGCTATAGCCTACCTCTATGTGACCTGCATATGACCAATACAAAAATATATATTTAAAATATAAATAAAAAAATCTACCTATTGTGACACCTTGATAATGCAACATTTCCCTTCTTAACCTGCAGGTAAAGACAGAGGCCTCCTCAAGCAGGGATTTATCTTTTTCCTGTAAAAAATGTATTGTATAGCTTGAGTTGCCTGGCCTAAGGCCACGTGTCAGTGGTGCACACACTATCAATCCCCCCTCCACCTACCACACACTATCAACCCCCCTTTACCTACCACACACTACCACCCCCTCCACCTACCACACTACCACCCCCTCCACCTACCACACACTACCACCCCCTTTACCTACCACACACTACCACCTCCCTCCACCTACCACACACTACCACCCCCTTTACCTACCACACACTACCACCTCCCTCCACCTACCACAAACTACCACCCCAATTTACCTACCACACACTACCACCTCCCTCCACCTACCACACACTACCACCCCTCCACCTACCACACACTACCACCCCCTCCACCTACCACACACTATCAACCCCCCCCTCCACCTACCACACACTATCAACCCCCCCTTTACCTACCACACACTACCACCCCCTCCACCTACCACACACGATCACCCCTCCACCTACCACACACTACCACCCCCTCCACCTACCACACACTATCAACCCCCTCCACCTACCACACACTATCAACCCCCCTCCACCTACCACACACTATCAACCCCCCTCCACCTACCACACACTATCAACCCCCCTTACCTACCACACACTACACCACACACTACCTACCACACTATCAACCCCCTACCTACCACACACTCCACCTACCACACACTACCACCCCCTCCACCTACCACACACTATCAACCCCCCTCCACCTACCACACACTATCAACCCCCTCCACCTACCACACACTATCAACCCCCTCCAACTACCACACACTATCAACCCCCTTTACCTACCACACACTACCACCCCCTTCCACCTACCATACACTATCAACCCCTCCTCCACCTACCACACACTATCAACCCCCTCCAACTACCACACACTATCAACCCCCTTTACCTACCACACACTACCCCCCCTCCACCTACCACCTACCACACCACTACCACCCCCCCCCTCCACCTACCACACACTACCACCCCCCTCCCTACCACACACTATCAACTCCCCCACCTACCACACACTATCAACCCCCTCCACCTACCACACACTATCAACCCCCTCCACCTACCAACCACTACCACCCCCTCCACCAACCACACACTACCACCCCCTCCACCTACCACACACTATCAAACCCCTATACCTACCACACACTACCACCCACTCCACCTACCACACACTATCAACCCCTCCTCCACCTACCACACACTATCAACCCCCTCCAACTACCACACACTATCAACCCCCTTTACCTACCACACACTACCACCCCTCCACCTACCACACACTACCACCCCCACCTCCACCTACCACTCACTATCAACTCCCCCCACCTACCACACACTATCAACCCCCTCCACCTACCACACACTATCAACCCCCTCCACCTACCAACCACTACCACCCCTTCCACCAACCACACACTACCACCCCTCCACCTACCACACACTATTAACCCCCTCCACCTACCACACACTACTACCCACCCCCTCCACCTACCACACACTACCACCCCTCTCCACCTACCACACACTATCAACTCCCCCACCTACCACACACTATCAACCCCCTCCACCTACCACACACTATCAACCCCCTCCACCTACCAACCACTACCACCCCTCCACCAACCACACACTACCACCCCTCCACCTACCACACACTATCAACCCCCTCCACCTACCACACACTACTACCCACCCCTCCACCTACCACACACCATCAACCCCCTCCACCTACCACACGCTACCACCCCTCCCACCTACCACACACTACCCCCCCTCCACCTACCACACACTATAACCCCCCCACCTACCACACACTATCAACCCCCTCCACCTACCACACACTACCACCCCTCTCACCTACCACACACTACCCCCTCCACCTACCACACACTATAACCCCCCCCCCCACCTACCACACACTATCAACCCCCTCCACCTACCAATCACTACCACCCCCTCCACCTACCACACACTATCAACCCCCCCCCACCTACCACACACTACTACCCCCTCCACCTACCACACACCATCAACCCCCTCCACCTACCAACCACTACCACCCCTTCCACCAACCACACACTACCACCCCTCCACCTACCACACACTATTAACCCCCCTCCACCTACCACACACTACTACCCACCCCTCCACCTACCACACACTACCACCCCTCCACCTACCACACACTATCAACCCCCCCACCTACCACACACTATCAACCCCCTCCACCTACCACACACTATCAACCCCCTCCACCTACCAACCACTACCACCCCTCCACCAACCACACACTACCACCCCTCCACCTACCACACACTATCAACCCCCTCCACCTACCACACACTACTACCCACCCTCCACCTACCACACACCATCAACCCCCTCCACCTACCACACACTACCACCCCCTCCCACCTACCACACACTACCCCCTCCACCTACCACACACTATAACCCCCTACTTAACACACTATCAACCCCCTCCACCTACCAATCACTACCACCCCCTCCACCTACCACACACTATCAACCCCCTCCACCTACCACACACTACTACCCCCTCCACCTACCACACACCATCAACCCCCCTCCACCTACCACACAATACTACCCCCTCCACCTACCACACACCATCAACCCCCTCCACCTACCACACACTACCACCCCCCACATACCACACACTACTACCCCTCCTCCACCAACCACACAAACCAGCAGACTGACAGACAGGGTAATGTAATCGCAGCCGTACCTATCGCCCTTAGAATATACTCCTTTATTATAAACCTTCCACATTAATCCCTTTAAAGCTTTGAACTTTCCATTGATTAACATCTTACACCCTCCCATGATTGCTATGCGCTTATTAAATGTTTTATTGTATTTATCACGAGAGGTATGACATTATAAATTGAAAAAAGCATTCAGATTTCTTTCAGCTCTCAAATGAAATGCTGCTTTAAAACGAAGGGGAAAGGGAGCAAATTAAATGAAAACGGAGAAGGAGATGGAATGAAATAAATTGCAGATAGGGATTTTCAAGGGTTCTAACACTGATGATAGCCAAGGACTCTAATTTTAGAAATATTTTGAGCTTTATAAAGGACAGTGATGAGATAAATGGGAGAGAGAGATAGAGGGATAGGGAGAGAAAGAGGGGAGAAAGAGAGAGAGAGGAAGAGAGAAAGAGGGAGGGAGGGAGAGTGAGAGAAAGAGAGGGGACAGAGGAAGAGAGGGGAGAGAGAGAAGTAGAGAGAGAGTGGGAGGTATTGAAAGAGAAAGAGAGGTAGAGCGAGTGAGAGAGAGGAGAGAGAGAGTGATGATGGTAAAGAAATGTGGAGGTAAATTGCATATGGAGTTCGGCATGTGATTTGCATACTCAAGGCCTAAAAACGTCTTAGGTGGGCAGCGGGATGAAAGGCTACAAGTCAGGAGTGAAAACATCTTTGGATGCTTGTCTGAAAGCAGCAAACGGACTCTTTAGAAAATACTGTATCTCGAAGTGATGAATCCTCTAAAATATAGAAAATAAAAGGCCACCAAAATGTGTACCGTTACCACACTAGCTCCGATAGGCCTACATGAAAACCTACAAATTACATCTGTGAAACCCCCCAAAATAGTTATGTATAGTGCCAAATAAGAGTTATTTGGCTTGTAACGATGGCAGATCCCTTTGTGGTGCAATGTAGAACCCTTTTTTGAAGAACCAGGCCGATATAAGGTTTTACATTTTAGGGTGCTATAAAGAACCCTTTGAAAAAGGTTCTATATAGCGCCAAAAAGGGTTCCTCTATGGTGACAACCTTTTTGGTGCTATATAGAACCTGTTATATAACCTCAATCTCAAAGGTTCTATAGAAAACCTTTAGAAGCACCACGCAGGTTTTTTTACAATTCTGGTTAGCCATATTATATGGATAAAATTCCATAGGAATTATTATTGTGTTTATTGACAAGTTGAATCAGGTGTGCTAAGTCCAGAAATACTGATTACTAGTGATGTTACGTTTTAATACTGGAGCTCCAAGGCATGCGTTGAAATCGCTAAGCAGCTAACTTCGAAGCAGTGTGCCAATGAGTTTATCACTTTATCAGAAGTACGTTTTCAATCTGTGTGATAAAAATGCACGTTCCCACTGATTCTTCAGTGGTTCCGGTGCTTTCTTTGATTAAGCTGCTTTCAAACACCAACCTCTACTGGATACCCTAGTTATAAATATATACTGAATACAAATATAAACACAACATGGAAAGTGTTGTTGTCATGTTTCATGAGCTGAAATAAAATATCGCAGAAATGTTCCATATGCACAAAAAGCTTATTTCCCTAAAATGTTGTGCACATTTTTTTTTACATCCACCTGACAGGTGTGGCCTATCAAGAAGCTAAATAAACAGCATGATCATTACACAGGTGCACCTTGTGCTGGGGACAATGAAAGGCAAATCTAAAATGTGCAGTTTTGTCACACAACGCAATGCCGCAGATGTCTCAAGTTTTGAGGGAACGTGCACTTAACGTGCTGACTGCAGAAATGTCCAGAGCTGATGCCACATAATTGAATGTCACTTTTTCTAACATAAGCCACCTCCAACTTGGAGAATTTGGCAGTACGTCCAACTGGCCTCACAATCCCAGGACCACGTATAACCACGTCAGCCCAGGACTTCCACATCCGGCTTCTGATGAAACTGTTTGTTATTAGCTGGGCCTATGCCCTCCCAGGCCCTCCCAGGCCCACTCATGGCTCCGTCCTTGCCCAGTCATGAGAAATACATAGATTATAATACTAATTTATTTCAATTGACTGATATCTTTATATGAACAGTAACTCAGTAAAATCATTGAAATTGTTGCATGTGGCACTTATATTTTTGTTCAGTGTAGTTAGTATTCTGGAATTCTTTCCCAACAGTCTTGAAGGAGTTCCCACATATGCTGAGCACTTGTTGGCTGCTTTTCCTTCACTCTGCAGTCCAACTCATCCCAAATCATCTTAACTGGATTGAGGTTGGCTGATTGTGGAAGCCAGGTCATCTGATGCAGCACTCCATCACTGTCCTTTGTGGTGAAATAGCCCTTACACAGCCTGGGGGTGTGTTGAGTCATAATTCATAAACTTATCAAGAGAAAATCCCTGGTCATCCTTACTGCCTCTGATCTGGTATACTCACTAAACACAAATGCTTTGTTTGTAAATGATGTCTGACTTTTGAAGTGTTCCCCTGGCTATCCTTAAATGTAAAAAACAAGAAAATTGTGCCGTCTGGTTTGCTTTATATGAGGAATTTTAAATTACATGTACTTGAACGTTTCATACTTAAGTATATTTTAGCGATTACATTTACTTTTGATACTTAAGTATTGTTAATGTAATTTCATAATTACAATATGTTTTCATTAATTGAATTCTCTTAGTCTATTCTATGATAATTTGTAAGATTCTTATTTGCATAAAATAGACAGAGACCAGTCTAATCAAAATTAGATAATAGTATTTATTCTCGGAGCGCGCTGCCATGTAACCATGAACGACAGTTTATATACAAAATATAATGTTGTAGGTTATAAATTGTCCTTCCCCCTATCAACCAGGATTCCAACAAGTAGAAAAGTTAATTCCAATCCACTAGCTCGCTCACTCCAGACACACACGTATCTAGATTAACTTCTGGAATCTTCACCTTCATCCATCACTATTTAGAAGACAGTTTCAGATCATGGAAAACCCAGCAAAACACTCTCTGCCTTATCTAAACATCCCAGAGCTAAGTTGAGTCAGTTCAACCATAGGTTAACGACCATTTTTGCTTACTTAAAAACCCACAATTCCAGTCCTCTCCAACCTGGCTGGAATGGTATTTATTTGATTTAATTACCCCCTGTTTCATGCTCCACAATCCCATCCTTATAAATTAATATTGTTTAATCAGATATAATAAAACAGAGTATAAGTTTCATTAGTTATAGTTCTATTTAAAATGTAGATATTGTTTAGTCATTATTTATAATATTCCGAATAAGTATGTTTGAAAACAAATACTTTTAGAATTTTACTCAAGTATTATTTTACAGGGTGACTTTCACATTTACTTCAGTTATTTTCTTTTAATGTATCTTTACTTTTACTCAAGTATGACAATTTGCTACTTTTTCCACCACTTATATATAATTATAAATAATTCACAGACAGTGTCACCAGCAAAGCACCCCCACACCATCACACCTTCTCCTCGAACTTCACAGTGGGAACCACACATGCGGAGATCATCCATTCACCTACTCTGCATCTCATAAAGACACAGCAGTTGGAACCAAAATCTCAAATTTGGCCTCATCAGACCAAAGGACAGATTTCCACTGGTCTAATGTCCATTGCTCTTGTTTCTTGGCCAAAGAAAGTCTCTCCTTATCATTGGTGTCCTTTAGTAGTGGTTTCTTTGCATCAATTCGACCATGAAGGCCTGATTCACGGAGTCACCTCTGAACAGTTCATGTTGAGATGTGTCTTTTACTTGAACTCTGTGAGGCATTTATTTAGGCTGCAATTTCTGAGGCTGGGAACTCTAATGAACTTATCCTCTACAGCAGAGGTAACTCTGGGTCTTCCTTTCCTGTGGCGATCCTTATGAGAGCCAGTTTCATCATAGCGCTTGATGGTCTTTGCGACTGCACTTGAAGAAACTTTCAAAGTTCTTGACATTTTCTGCATTGACTGACCTTCTTGTCATAAAGTAGTGATGGACTGTCTTTTCTCTTTGCTTATATGAGCTGTTCTTGCCATAATATGGACTTGATCTTTTACCAAATAGGGCTATCTTCTGTATACCACCCCTACAACACAACTGATTGTCTCAAACGCATTAAGAAGGAAATAAATTACACAAATAAACTTTTAGAAGGCACAACTGTTAATTAAAATGCATTCTAGGTGACTACCTCATGAAGTTGGTTGAGAGAATGCCAAGAGTGTGGAAAGCTTTCAAAAAGGCAAAGAGTGGCTACTTTGAAGAATCTCAAATATAAAATATATTTTGATTTGTTAAACACTTTTTTGGTTACCACATGATTCCATATGTGTTATTTCATAGTTTTGATGCCTTCACTAATATTCTACAATGTAGAAAATAGTACAAATAAAGAAAAACCTTGAATGAATAGATGTGTCCAAACTTTTGACTGGTACCGTATACAGTGCCTTGCGAAAGTATTCGGCCCCCTTGAACTTTGCCACCTTTTGCCACATTTCAGGCTTCAAACATAAAGATATAAAAATTGCACTTGACAATTATCCAAAACATAAAGCAAAATCTACAATGGAATGGTTCAAAAATAAACATATCCAGGTGTTAGAATGGCCAAGTCAAAGTCCAGACCTGAATCCAATCGAGAATCTGTGGAAAGAACTGAAAACTGCTGTTCACAAATGCTCTCCATCCAACCTCACTGAGTTCGAGCTGTTTTGCAAGGAGGAATGGGAAAAATGTCAGTCTCTCGATGTGCAAAACTGATAGAGACATACCCCAAGAGACTTACAGCTGTAATCGCAGCAAAAGGTGGCGCTACAAAGTATTAACTTAAAGGGGCTGAATAATTTTGCACACCCAATTTTTCAGTGTTTGATTTGTTAAAAAAGTTTGAAATATCCAATAAATGTTGTTCCACTTCATGATTGTGTCCCACTTGTTGTTGATTCTTCACAAAAAAATACAGTTTATATCTTTATGTTTGAAGCCTGAAATGTGGCAAAAGGTCGCAAAGTTCAAGGGGGCCGGATACTTTCGTAAGGCACTGTATATATATATATATATATATATATATATATATGAGATAGTATATATTGTAAGTCGTATATAATACGATTATGATTTGGTATTTGGTATTTTATTAGGATCCCCATTAGCTGTTGCAAAAGCAGCAGCAACTCTTCCTGGGGTCCAACACAAAACATGAAACATAATACAGAATGACATAATACGGAACATTAATAGACAAGAACAGCTCAAGGACAGAACTACATACATTTTTTAAAGGCACACGTAGCCTACATATCTATGCATACACACAAACTATCTAGGTCAAATAGAGGAGAGGCGTTGTGCTGCGAGGTGTTGCTTTATCTGTTTTTTGAAACCAGGTTTGCTGTTTATTGGAGAAATATGAGAAGGAAGGAAGTTCCATGGAATAAGGGCTCTATATAATACTGTATGCTTTCTTGAATTTGTTCTGGATTTGGGGACTATGAAAAGACCCCTGGTGGCATGTCAGGTGGGATAAGTGTGTGTGTGTCAGAGCTGTGTGTAAGTTGACTATGCAAACAATTTGGGATTTTCAACACATGAATGTTTCTTATAAAAAGAAGAAGTGATGCAGTCAGTCTCTCTCTTAGCCAAAAGAGACTGACATGCATGGTATTTATATCAGCCCTCTGATTACAATTAAGAGCAAAACGTGCCGCTCTGTTCTGGGCCAGCTGCAGCTTAACTAGGTCTTTCCTTGCAGCACTGGACCACACAACTGGACAATAATCAAGATTAGACAAAACTAAAATAAATGTAACCACTCTTAAATTCAAAGACAGAGCTATGGATGCAAGGATTGACCATCCATGATATCAAAATGATCGTTTAACCATGTTGAGGCTATAAAGTGTTTCTTTACATGCACTTTGTTTGCAAACATTTGAGTAAAACAAACATATATTTGGGGTTTTCATGGGGTATAACAGCTGAACTTAAGCGTAATAATCAATGGGTGCATATCAATAATTTATATGTCCAAAAATGTATTTCGCAACTGCAGATTTCCATTTTAAGGCAAGAAAAGATATGGGAGTTATTAAGAATAGATATGGGAGTGAGGCGTGCTCTGGGCAATTTCTCTCTCTCTCTCTCTCTCTCTCTCTCTCTCTCTCTCTCTCTCCCTCCCTCTCCTCTCTCTCTCTCCTCCCTCTCTCTCTCTCTCTCTCTCTCTCTCTCTCTCTCTCTCTCTCTCTCTCTCTCTCTCTCTCTCTCTCTCTCTCTCTCTCTCTCTCTCTCTCTCTCTCTCTCTCTCTCTCTCTCTCTCTCTCTCTCTCTCTCTCTCTCTCTCTCTCTCTCTCTCTCTCTCTCTCTCCCTTTGGATGAACATTTGTCATCCAACGAATCTGCAGCTCTGGACGTTCTGCATACTTCAGGCCAGGCCTTAACCCCCAGGACTCAAAAGTGGAAACGGCGGCGAAAGAGAGGCAGGCTCTCACATTCCTCTCCCTTAAACTCAATCTAAACTGTCCAATGGAGACCTAACTTCAAGATGGCCTGAAGGCCATAAGCTGGGGGCATAACAAGAAAAAAAATCCTCAGTCTGAAAATTGCTGGATCTCCAATTAATATGTGAGGTCGTGGGGGAGTCTCTTTAGAACCACTTTATATACAAAAAGTAGCCAATGCTGGGCCCTTCTTGTAGTCAGAGACTCCCAGCCAACAGAACTATACAAAAATGCAGTGAATTGTAAAATAAATTGTCCCCAGTGATAAAACACAGTGCTGAGTGATAGACTGAATGTTAAGGTTTTAAAGCAGAGGCTGCCACATGGATGTAGATTATATCACCATAATCAAGTACTGGGAGAAGTGTTGCTTAAACAATGTTCCTCCTACTTTCAAAAGTGAGCCAGAACTTATTTCTATAAAAGGAACCAATATTAATTATCAGCTTTTTTGTCCGTTTTTCAATGTGTGTTTTAAAAGATAGGTTATCATCAATCCAAATACCCAACAACTTATAATGGGGAACTTGCTCAATTTAGGATCCCTTTAATGTGCAAATACGCAGGTCCTCAGGGTCAATATAATGAGATCTAGAGAACAACAGAAACGTGGTTTTATTAACATTTAGCACTAATCCGGACTCTTATAAGAAATCCCGCAATGACCTCAGATGAGCCATCAGACAGGCAAAGCATCAATACAGGACTAAGATCGAATCCTACTATGCCGGCTATGACACTCGACGGATGTGGCAGGGCTTGCAAACTATCATGCATTACAAAGGGAAACCAAGCCGTGAGCTGCTCAATGCGAGACTACCAGACGAGCTAAAGACCTTCTATGCTCGCTTCGAGGCACGCAACACTGAACCATGCATAAGAACACCAGCTGTTGCAGACGACTGTGTGATCTCTCTCTCCGTAGCCAATGTGATATGACCTTTAAACAGGTTAAAATTTGCAAGGACCACGGGGCCTGACGGAATATCAGGACGCGTACTCTGAGGACACACAGACAAGCTGGCAAGTGTCTTCACTGACATTTTTAACCTATCTCTGACCCACTCTGTAATACTAACTTGTTTCAAGTAGACCACCATAGTCCCCGTGCACAATATTTTATTTGTCACATGCGGCGAATACAACAGGTGAAATGCTTACTTACAAGCCCTTAATCAACACCATCATCCCAGACACCCTGGACCCACTCTATTTCGCATACCGCCCCAACAGATCGACAGATGACACAATCTCTATTGCACCACACAGCCCTCACTCACCTGGACAAAAGGAATACGTACAGTGAGGCAAAAAAAGTATTTAGTCAGCCACCAATTGTGGCTCCCACTGAAAAGGATGAGAGAGGCCTGTAATTTTCATCATAGGTACACTTCAACTATCATTTGACAGACAAAAATAAAAAAAATCCAGAAAATCACATTGTAGGATTTTGAATGAATTTATTTGCAAATTATGGTGGAACATAAGTATTTGGTCACCTACAAACAAGCAAGATTTCTGGCTCTCACAGACCTGTAACTTCTTCTTTAAGAGGCTCCTCTGTCCTCCACTCATTACCTGTATTAATGGCACCTGTTTGAACTTGTTATCAGTATAAAATACACCTGTCCACAACCTCAAACAGTCACACTCCAAACTCCACTATGGCCAAGACCAAACAGCTGTCAAAGGACACCAGAAACAAAATGTAGACCTGCACCAGGCTGGGAAGACTGAATCTGCAATAGGTAAGCAGTTTGGTTTGAAGAAATCAACTGTGGGAACAATTATTAGTAAATGGAAGACATACAAGACCACTGATAATCTCCCTCGATCTGGGGCTCCACGCAAGATCTTACCCCGTGGGGTCAAAATGATCACAAGAACGGTGAGCAAAAATCCCAGAACCACACAGGGGGACCTAGTGAGTGACCTGCAGAGAGCTGGGATGAAAGTAACAAAGCCTACCATCAGTAACACACTACGCCGCCAGGGACTCGCTAGACTTGCTAGAGAGTATTTGGATGATCCAGAAGAAGATTGAGAGAATGTCATATGGTCAGATGAAACCAAAATATAACTTTTTGGTAAAAACTCAACTCGTCGTCTGTGGAGGACAAAGAATGCTGAGTTGCATCCAAAGAACACCATACCTACTGTGAAGCATGGGGGTGGGAACCTCATGCTTTGGGGCTGTTTTTCTGCAAAGGGACCAGGATGACTGATCCGTGTAAAGGAAAGAATGAATGGGGCCATGTATCATGAGATTTTGAGTGAAAACCTCCTTCCATTAGCAAGGGCATTGAAGATGAAACATGGCTGGGTCTTTCAGCATGACAATGATTCTAAACACACCACCCAGGCAACGAAGGAGTGGAAGAAGCATTTCAAGGTCCTGGAGTGGCCTAGCCAGTCTCCAGATCTCAACCCCATAGAACATCTTTGGAGGGAGTTGAAAGTCTGTGTTGCCCAGCAACAGCCCCAAGACATCACTGCTCTAGAGGAGATCTGCATGGAGGAATGGGCCCAAATACCAGCAACAGTCTGTGAAAACCTTGAAGACTTACAGAAAACGTTTGACCTCTGTCATTGCCAACAAATGGTATATAACAAAGTATTAAGATAAACCTTTGTTATTGACCAAATACTTATTTTCCACCATCATTTGCAAAGAAATTAATGAAAAATCCTACAATGTGATTTTTTTTCTAATTTTGTCTGTCATAGTTGAAGTGTACCTATGATGAAAATTACAGGCCTCTCTCATCTTTTTAAGTGGGGGAACTTTCACAATTGGTGGCTGACTAAATACTTTCTTGCCCCTGGATCCTGGACTTCCTGATGGGCCGCCCCAGGTGGTGAGGGTAGGCAACAACACAAAAGCCATGCTGACTATCAACATGTGGGCCCCTTAGGGGTGTGTGCCTTGTCCCCTCCTGTACTCCCTGTTCACCCACGACTGCGTGGCCGTGCACAACTCCCACACCATCATCAAGTTTGCTGATGACACAACGGTGGTAGGACTGATCACTGACGATGATGAGGCAGCCTATAGGGAGGAGGTCAGAGACCTGGCAGGACAGCAACCTCTCCCTCAACATAATCAAGACAAAGGATGTCATAAGGTGAATGCACCAATTTGTAAGTCGCTCTGGATAAGAGCGTCTGCTAAATGACTTAAATGTAAATGTAAAGGAGCTGATCTCGGACAACAGGAAACGGAGGGGCGAGTACACCCTCATTCACAACGATGGGGCTGTAGTGGAGTGGATCGAGAGTTCCTCTGTGTCAACATCACTAAATAATTAACATGGTCCATATACACCCACATAGTTGTGAAGAGGGAATGACAGGACCTCTTCCTTCTCAGGAGGCGGAAAATATTTGGCATAGGCCTTCAGATCCTCAAAAAGAGCTACAGCTGCACCACTGCGGGCCTCTTGACTGGCTGCATCACCGCTTAGTATTGCAACCGCAAGGCACTGCAGAGGGTGGTGAGTACTGCCCAGTACAGTTCCACATCACTGGGGCTGAGCTCCCTGCCACCCAGGACTTCTATACCAGGCAGTGTCAGACTCCTTCCAGGCAAGCCATAAACTGTTATCTCTGCAACAGCATGGCAAGCGGTACCAGTGCACCAAGTCTGAAACTAACAGGACCCCCAACAGCGTCTACTTCCAACACATAAGACTGCTAAACAAGATTGCAAAATAGATAATGAAATGGCTACCTGCATTGACCCTTTTTTGTACTAACTCTCTTCCACTGACTATGCACACACCCTGGACCCTACCCACACATACCTATACTGACACCCCAACACACACACACAAACACAACTTTGCCCTGTACATGTTTTGGCATTGCAAGCTTTAACATTTGACATATGCATGTGTTTGTGGTCATGGACAATATTATACTCTATATTCATATTACAGATGAATGTTTGTCACTGTGAACATTCTGCCAGAAAGGGTCATTTCACCAGGAAAGGAGCATGCCGTTTGCCAAGTCACTTCTCTTTCATATTTATGTTCCCTCCATGTTCCCTCAATCACCTCCTGATTCAGATTAGCAATCGGCTTTGCAAGTCTTTTAAATTAAGCTTTTGAACTGCTGAAGGACTACTTGAAAGGAGAACATGTTTAATTAGCTGGCTTATAGAGGAAGGAAGCGAGTAACATAGGAAGCGACTGTCTCCAAAATGACACCCTATTCCCTATGTAGCGCGCTAGTTTTGACTTTGGAAAAGTAGTGCACTATATAGGGATTAGAGTGCCATTTGGGATGCAGAGTGAGCTACACATGGTAAGACTGGGACTGTACACGGATGGATCCCTTTCAATACAGAATCTTTTCTCCCCTCTGATAAAATATGAAATATACTGTTAAAATCGATTTATAGATGGAAATGGAAAATGAAAGTTGTGTCACTTGAATTAACAGCGTTTCATTATTATTGCGTGAGAGTATTGTCTAGTCGTCTGTCTGATCATGAATTATAATTTCTGAACAAATGGAAAATACCAATTTGTACAAATCCCAATTCTAATCCCAGTGCAAATTCTCAAACCCAATTTGTGACAAAATGTATATTTTGGAAATAAATGCTTCGTCCTTAAAATCAGTTGATTTTTTTGTACCTTTAAAGTAGTATTGCCACATACTTAGAAAAGAGGGTTCCACAATGGTTCTTTGGCAAGGGTGGGTGATGATTTCAAGTGGAACCATAAGATGCTGACCACCACCGGCTCATGCGTGCGTACATGTGCTCTGTTGATTTTGTCCATCCACACCAGACGTGATCAGGACATGCAGGTTGAAATATCAAAACGAACTCCGAACGAACTGTATTCATTTGGGGACAGGTCATAACACACGAAACATTCATGGACTTGTTGCTAGCTAATTTGTCCTTGGATATAAACATTGGGTTGTTATTTTACCTGAAATGTACAAGATCCTTTTTTTCCTGGATCTTTGTAGAATTTTGACCCATTTTAAGTCACACAAAATCATGTGTTCTCTACTCCACAGATAAAAGGGGAAACTTAATTAGTTTAGAATCATTTTTTTCTTCTGTGGGCTTTATATAGCGGTTGGCAACCAACTTTAGTGCATTACCACCACCACATGGGTATATGCTCTGAAAAAACAATGAGGAGATGGGAGAGGTAGGGCAGAGCATGAAACGTCAAAAATAGAACCAAGTTCTATTTTAGCGCCTGAATATGCAGGCGATCGTTGACGCGAGCAAGCAGTTTTTGTAACGGTTTTCATGTGGTAAAGGAGAGTCGAACCAAAATGCAGCGTGTAGATTGCGATCCATGTTTAATGAACAAACGTAACAGGAATCTAAATACAAAACCTACAAAAACAATAAACGTAACGAAAACCGAAACAGGCTAATACTGGTGCACATACACACAGAACAAGGAACAAAGACACTAAGGACAATCACCCACAACACACTCAAAGAATATGGCTGCCTAAATATGGTTCCCAATCAGAGACAACGATAAACACCTGCCTCTGATTGAAAACCACTCCCCAGACAGCCATAGACTTTGCTAGATCACCCCACTAGCTACAATCCCAATATATACACACCCACATTCAAAAACCCATGCCACACCCTGGCCTGACCAAATAAATGAAGACAAACATACATTACTTCGACCAGGGCGTGACAGAACCCCCCCCCCCCCCCTAAGGTGCGGACTTCCGAACGCATCTCAAAACAATAGGGACAGTCCGGGTGGGCGTCTGTCCATGGTGGCGGCTCCGGCGCAGGACGTGGACCCCACTCAGTCAATGTCTTAGTCCCCTCTCCTCGCGTCCCTAGATAGTCCACCCTCACCGCCGACCATGGCCTAGTAGTCCTCACCCAGAACCCCACTGGACTGAGGAGCAGATCGGGACTGAAGGGCCGCTCGGGACTGAGACAGCTCGGGACTGAGGGAAAGCTCGGGAGTGAGAGAAAGCTTGGGAGTGAGAGAAAGCTCGGGAGTGAGAGAAAGCTCGGGAGTGAGAGAAAGCTCGGGAGTGAGAGAAAGCTCGGGAGTGAGAGAAAGCTCGGGAGTGAGAGGAAGCTCGGGAGTGAGAGGAAGCTCGGGAGTGAGAGGAAGCTCGGGAGTGAGAGGAAGCTCGGGAGTGAGAGGAAGCTCAAGCAGGTAGATAGATCTACCAGATCCTGGCTGACTGGCGGATCCTGGCTGACTGGCGGATCCTGGCCGACTGGCAGATCCTAGCCGACTGGCGGATCTGGAAGGGTCTGGTTGACATGGCAGATCTGGAAGAGGCTGGTTGACATGGCAGATCTGGAAGAGTCTGGTTGACTGGCAGATCTGGAAGAGTCTGGTTGACTGGCAGATCTGGAAGAGTCTGGTTGACTGGCAGATCTGGAAGAGTCTGGTTGACTGGCAGATCTGGAAGAGTCTAGTTGACTGGCAGATCTGGAAGAGTCTAGTTGACTGGCAGATCTGGAAGAGTCTGGTTGACTGGCAGATCTGGAAGAGTCTGGTTTACTGGCAGATCTGGAAGAGTCTGGCTGACTGGCAGATCTGGAAGAGTGGCTGACTGGCAGATCTGGAAGAGTCTGGTTGACTGGCGGATCTGTAAGAGTCTGGCAGACTGACAGATCTGGAAGTTCCGTGCAGAATGACAGCTCTGGCTGCTCCATGCAAACTGACAGCTCTGGCTGCTTCATGCAGACTGACAGCTCTGGCTGCTCCATGCAGACTGACAGCTCCTTGCAGACTGACAGCTCCTTGCAGACTGACAGCTCCGTGCAGACTGGCAGCTCCGTGCAGACTGGCAGCTCCGTGCAGACTGGCAGCTCCATGCAGACTGGCAGCTCCTTGCAGACTGGCAGCTCCCTGCAGACTGACAGCTCTGGCTGCTCCATGTAGACTGACAGCTCTGGCTGCTCCATGCAGACTGACAGCTCTGGCTGCTTCATGCAGACTGACAGCTCTGGCTGCTCCATGCAGACTGACAGCTCCTTGCAGACTGGCAGCTCCTTGCAGACTGACAGCTCCGTGCAGACTGACAGCTCCTTGCAGACTGACAGCTCTGGCTGCTTCATGCAGACTGACAGCTCTGGCTGCTCCATGCAGACTGACAGCGCCTTGCAGACTGACAGCTCTGTGCAGACTGACAGCTCCTTGCAGACTGACAGCTCCTTGCAGACTGACAGCTCCTTGCAGACTGACAGCGCTGTGCAGACTGACAGCTTCATGCAGACTGACAGCTCTGGCTGCTTCATGCAGACTGACAGCTCTGGCTGCTCCATGCAGGCTGGCAGCTCTGGCTGCTCCATGCAGGCTGGCAGCTCTGGCTGCTCCATGCAGGCTGACACCTCTGGCTGCTCCATGCAGGCTGGCAGCTCAGGCTGCGCTGAACAGGCAGGAGACTCCAGCAGCGCTGTAGAGGAGGAAGGCTCTGGCTGCGCTGAACAGGCGGGAGACTCCGGCAGCGCAGGAGACGAGAAAGGCTCCAGCAGCGCTGAACAAGCGGGAGACTCCGGCAGCGCTGGAGAGGCGAGGCGCACTGTAGGTCTGATGCGTGGTGCTGGTACTGGTGGTCCTGGACCGAGGACACGCACAGGAAGCCTGGTACGGGGAGCTGCTACCGGAGGGCTGGGGTGTGGAGGTGGTACTGGATAGACCGGACCGTGCAGGCGCACTGGAGCTCTTGAGCACCGAGCCTGCCCAACCTTACCTGTCTCGATGCCCACTCTAGCCCGGCCGATACGAGGAGCTGGAATATACCGCACCGGGCTATGCACCCGCACTGGGGACACCGTGCGCACAACTGCATATCACGGTGCCTGCCCGGTCTCTCTAGCCCCCAGGTGCTTACTATTATAGGTAAGCACATGGAGTTTGCGCCGATCTCCTACCTGGCATAGCCATACTCCCTGTGATGAAGGAGAGTCGGACCAAAATGCAGCGTGTAGATTGCGATCCATGTTTAATGAACAAACGTAACAGGAATCTAAATACAAAACCTACAAAAACAATAAACGTAACGAAAACCGAAACAGCCTAATACTGGTGCACATACACACAGAACAAGGAACAAAGACACTAAGGACAATCACCCACAACACACTCAAAGAATATGGCTGCCTAAATATGGTTCCCAATCAGAGACAACGATAAACACCTGCCTCTGATTGAGAACCACTCCAGACAGCCATAGACCTTGCTAGATCACCCCACTAGCTACAATCCCAATATATACACACCCACATACAAAAACCCATGCCACACCCTGGCCTGACCAAATAAATGAAGACAAACATACATTACTTCGACCAGGGCGTGATGAAATTATGGAATAACATCTACACATACAAGGGTTTTTCTTCATTTGACTATTTTCTACATTGTAGAATAATAGTGAAAACAACAAAACTATGAAATAACACATATGGAATCATATAGTAACCATAAAAGTAAAGGACATATTCATGTGGGAACCATTAAAGGGGAGCCTATGAAATAGGAACATGAGGGATTTATTGGTTTGTTAAGTTTTTCATGTCTTGTGAATAGATAGATGCCCATTAAGAAGCTTGATGATTGATCAAAACTATTTTATGTTTATGCAGTGTATCAACACCTTACATAAGATATGGAGTCAATATGACACAAAATATGTAAAGACCCATCTCAAAATCACATATTGTGGATAACACTTAAAGATGCACTATGCAGAACTCGCTCCGCCATTTCCTGGTTGCAAAAATTGTAATAGTTCAACTAATCAGTGTACCATCTAAACCTCCGTGTAATATATTTTCCATAACCAAAATATTGAATTTTCAGCTGGTGTACAAAACCGAAAGTAAAAGACGCAAAAACAAAACTTAAGAATGGATACATAGAAATAGTGCACATACCAGTACCACATCTTAGACTTGCTTTCAATGAGAATGACAGATCTATAACACACATTTCTAAGTGAATTTGGTTTCCCAAAAAGTTACATATAGCCACTTTAAGATATGGACACATTAACGTGTGTGACATGGAATGTCAATGGAATTGTGCAGCCAGCCAAAATGATTAAGGTGTTGTCTTATTTGTTTTCTTACAACAAACTCACCTACCAGCAATAGGAAGTAAAAGGTTTGAACGAACTTGGGATGGGTTGGCATTTGTTTTCTGGCTCTCACAGACCTGTAACTTCTACTTTAAGAGGGTTCTCTGTCCTCCACTCGTTACCTGTATTAATGGCACCTGTTTGAACTTGTTATCAGTATAAAAGACACCTGTCCACAACCTCAAACAATCACACTCCAAAGTCCACTATGGCCAAGACCAAAGAGCTGTCAAAGGACACCAGAAAACAATTGTAGACTGTACCAGGCTGGGAAGACTGAATCTGCAATAGGTAAGCAGCTTGGTTTGAAGAAATCAACTGTGGGAGCAATTATTAGGAAATGGAAGACATACAAGACCACTAATAATCTCCCTCAATCTGGGGCTCCAGGCAAGATCTCACCCGTGGGGTCAAAATGACCACAAAAACGGTGAGAAAAAATCCCAGAACCACACGGGGGGACCTAGTGAATGACCTGCAGAGAGCTGTTTTTCTGCAAAGGGACCAGGACGACTGATCCGTGTAAAGGAAAGAATGAATGGGGCCATGTATCGTGAGATTTTGAGTGAAAACCTCCTTCCATCAGCAAGGGCATTAAAGATTAAACATGGCTGGGTCTTTCAGCATGACAACGAATGAGTGGCTTCGTAAGAAGCATTTCAAGGTCCTGGAGTGGCCTAGCCAGTTTCCAGATCTCAACCCCATAGAAAATCTTTGGAGGGAGTTGAAAGTCAGTGTTGCCCAGCAACAGCCCCAAAACATCACTGCTCTAGAGGAGATCTACATGGAGGAATGGGCCAAAATACCAGCAACAGTGTGTGAAAACCTTGTGAAAACGTTTGACCTCTGTCATTACCAACAAAGGGTATATAACAAAGAATTGAGATAAACTTTTGTTATTGACCAAATACTTTTTTTCATTTGCAAATAAATTCATGAAAAATCCTACAATGTGATTTTCTGGATTTCTAATTTTGTCTGTCATAGTTGAAGTGTACCTATGATGAAAATTACAGGCCTCTCTCATCTTTTTAAGTGGGAGAACTTGCACAATTGGTGGCTGACTAAATACTTTTTTGCCCCACTGTATATCCATCCTGCCCTGCCTATCTAAAGTCTTCGAAAGCCAAGTTAATAAACAGATCACTGACCATTCCGAATCCCACCGTACCTTCTCCGCTGTGCAATCCGGCTTCCTAGCCGGTCAACGGTGCAACTCAGCTCAAGGTTCGAAACTATATCATAACCGCCATCGATAAAAGACAGTACTGTGCAGCCGTCTTTATCGACCTGGCCAAGGCTTTCGACTCTGTCAACTACTTTGCAGACAGAGTTCAGTGTGTCAAATCGGAGGGCCTGTTGTCCAGACCTCTGGCAGTCTCTATGGGTGTACCACAGGGTTCAATTCTCGGGATGACTCTTTTCTCTGTATATATCAATGATGTCACTCTTGCTGCGGGCGATTCCCTGATCCACCTCTACACAGACGACACCATTCTGTATACTTCTGGCCCTTCCTTGGACACCTCCAAAAGAGCTTCAATGCCATACATCACTCCTTCCCTGGCCTCCAACTGCTCTTAAACGCTAGTAAAACCAAATGCATGCTTTTCAACCGTTCGCTAACAGGACCCGCCCCCCCGACGAGCATCACCACCCTGGACGGTTCCGACCTAGAATATGTGGAAAACTATAAATACCTAGGTGTCTGGCTAGACTGTAAACTCTCCTTCCTGACTCATATTAAACATCTCCAATCCAAAATCAAATCTAGAATCGGCTTCCTATTTCGCGACAAAGCCTCCTTCACTCACGCTGCCAAACGTACCCTAGTAAAACTGACTATCCTACCGATCCTCAACTTCAGCGATGTCATCTACAAAATAGCTTCCAACACTCTACTCAGCAAACTGGATGCAGTCTATCACAGTGCTATCTGTTTTGTTACCAAATCACCATATACCACCCACCACTGCGACCTGTATGCTCTAGTCGGCTGGCCCTCGCTACATATACGTAGCCAGACGCACTGGCTCCAGGTCATCTATAAGGTATATCTATGCTAGGTAAAGCTCCGCCTTATCTGAGTTCGCTGGTCACGATAACACCCACCCCTAGCACACGTTCCAGCAGGTATATCTCACTGATCATCCCCAAAGCCAACAGCTAATTTGGCCACCTTTCCATCCAGTTCTCTGCTGTCAGTGACTGGAACGAATTCAAAAATCGCTGAAGTTGGAGACTATTTGAGCAGCTAAACGAGCGCTGCGGCTGTACATAGTCCTTCTGTTAATAGCCCACCCAATCTACCTAACTCATCCCCATACTATTTTTATTTAGTTTTCTGCTCTTTTGCACATCAGTATCTCTACTTGCACATCATCATCTGCTCATTTATCACTCCAGTGTTCATCTGCTAAATTGTAATTTATTCACTCCTATGGCCTATTTATTGCCTACCTCCTCATGCCTTTTTGCCTTTATTTAACTAGGCAAATCAGTTAAGAACAAATTCTTATTTTCAATGACGGCCTAGGAACAGTGGGTTAACTGCCTGTTCAGGGGCAGAAAGACAGATTTGTACCTTGTCAGCTCGGGAACTTGCAACCTTCCGGTTACTAGTCCAATGCTCTAACCACTAGGCTACCCTGCCGCCCACCCTGCACACACTGTATATAGATTTTATTTTTTCTCCTGTGTCATTGACTTGTTTATTGTGTTATTGGCTTGTTTTATGTTTACTTCATGTGTAACTCTGTGTTGTTGTCTGTGTCACACTGCTTTGCTTTATCTTGGCCAGGTTGCAGTTGCAAATGAGAACTTGTTCTCAACTAGCCTACCAGGTTAAATAAAGGTGAAATAAAAAATGTAAAAATGTATAGTGCGTGTGTGTGTGTGTGTGTGTGTGTGTGTGTGTGTGTGTGTGTGTGTGTGTGTGTGTGTGTGTGTGTGTGTGTGTGTGTGTGTGTGTGTGTGTGTGTGTGTGTGTGTGTGTGTGTGTGTGTGTGTGTGTGTGTGTGTGTGTGTGTGTGTCTGTGCCAATGTTTGTGTTGCTTCACAGTCCCCGATGTTCCATAAGGTATTTTTGTGTTAGTTACTTGATATGGAATAGAGTTCCATGTAGTCATGGCTCTATGTAGTACAGTGTGCCTCCCATAGTCTGATTTGGACTTGGTGACTGTGGGAGAGACCTCTTGTGGCATGTATGGGTTATGTCTGTGGGTTATATCTGTGGGTTATGCATGGGTGTCCGTGCTGTGTGCCAGTAGTTCAGACAGACAGCTCAATGCATTCAACATGTCAATACCGCTCATAAATAAAAGTAGTGATGAAGTCAATCTCTCCTCCACTTCAGCCAGGAGAGACTGACATGCATATTATTAATATTAGCTCTCTGTGTACATCCAAGGGCCAGCCGTGCTGCCCTGTTCTGAGCCAATTGCAAATTTCTTAAGTCCTTTTTTTGTGGCACCTGACCACACGACTGAACAGTAGTCAAGGTGCGACAAAACTAGGGCCTGTAGGACCTGCCTTGTTGATAGTGTTGTTAAAAAGGCAGAGCATCGCTTCATTATAGTCAGACTTCTCCCCATCTTAGCTACTACTGCATCAATATGTTTTGACCATGACAGTTTATAATCTAGTGTTACTCCAAGCAGTTTAGTCATCTCAACTTGCTCAATTTCCACATTATTTAGGGCTAAATTATTCATTGCCACCCACTCTGAAACTAACTGCAGCTCTTTGTTGAGTATTGCAGTAATTACAGTCACTTTAGTAGCTGACTTGTATAGTGTTGAGTCATCCGCATACATAGACACTCTGGCTTTACTCAAAGTCAGTGGCATGTCGTTAGTAAAAATGTAAAAAAGCAAGGGGCCTAAACAGCTACCCTGGGGAATTCCTGAATCTAACTGGATTATATTTGAGCGGCTTCCATTAAAGGGAACCCTCTGTGTTCTGTTAGACAAGTAACTCTTTATCAAGGGGGTGTAGAGCCATAGCACTTAAGTGTTTCCGGAAGCAGACTACGATCAATAATGTCAAAAGCTGCACTGAAGTCCAACAAGACAGCCTACACAATCATTTAATCATCAATTTCACTCAGCCAATCATCAGTCATTTGTGTAAGTGCTGTGCTTGTTGAGTGTCCTTCCCTATAAGCATTCTGTTGTCAATTTGTTTACTGTGAAATAGCATTCTGGTCAATTCTCATTGATGAAAAAGTTCAATTTACAGAAATTACTACAGACCCAAATGAATATTTTGTAATGGTATTGAGTTTCTTGAAAAAAAAGAGATGTTGGCTTTATTATTTTTCAAATAAGAAAACACCTTAATTATTTTGTCTGGCTGCGTAATTCCATTGACATTATATGTCAATGTATTCATATCTCAAGTATTATCCAAAACACATGATAATGAGATGGGTATAATATAAAGTCACTCTTCTAAACTTTTATTGCACAAATAAAGACAACTCAAAGTTCATAAATCAAATCAAATGTACTTGACACATGCGCCACATGGCCATTTGATTAGTTGTTCAGTAGTCTTACGGCTTGGGGGTAGAAGCTGTTAAAGATCCTTCTGGACCTAGACTTGGCGCTCCAGTACCGCTTGCTGTTCGGTAGCAGAGAGAACAGTCTATGACTTGGGTGACTGGAGTCTTTGACACTTTTATGAGCCTTCCTCTGACACCACCTAGTATATAGGTCCTGTATGTCAGGAAGCTTGGCCCCAGTGACGTACTGGGCCGTATGCACTACCCTCTGTAGAGCTTTGCGGTCAGATGACGAGCAGTTGCCATACCAGGCAGTGATGCAACCGGCCAGGATGCTCTCGATGGTGCAGCTATAGAACTTTTTGAGGATCTGGGGACCCATGCCAAATCTTTTCAGTCTCCTGAGGGGGAAAATGTGTTGTGGTACCTCTTCACAACTGTCTTGATGTGTTTGAATCATGATAGTTTGTTGGTGATGTGGACGCCAAGGAACTTGAAACTCTCAACTCGCTCCAATTCAGTCCTGTCGATGTTAATGGGCGCCTGTTCAGCCCTCCTTTTCCCGTAGTCCACAATCAGCTCCTTTGTCTTGCTCACGTTGAAGGAGAGGTTGTTGTCCTGGCACCAAGGTCTCTGACCTCCTCCCTATAGGCTGTCTAATTGTTGTTGGTGATCAGGCCTACCACTTTTGTTTTGTCAGCAAACTTGATAGTGTTGGAGTCGTGCTTGGTCACGCAGTCATGGGTCAACAGGGAGTATAGGAGGGGACTAAGCACGCACCACTGAGGGTGGGGATCAGCGTGGCAGATGTGTTGTTGCCTGCCCTACTACCTGGGGGCGGCCCATCAGGAATTCCAGGATCCAGTTGTAGAGGGAGGTGTTTAGTCCCAGGGTCCTTAGCTTTGTGATGAGCTTCGTGGGCACTCTGGTGTTGAACGCTGAGCTGTATTCAATGAACAGCATTCTCACATAGGTGTTCCTTTTGTCAAGATGGGGAAGGGCAGTGTGGAGTGCGATTGAGATTGCGTCATCTGTGTCTCTGTTGGGGCGGTATGTGAATTGGAGTGGGTCTACGGATTCTGGCATGATGGTGTTGATGTGAGCCATGACCAGCCTTTCAAAGCACTTCATGGCTACCGACGTGAGTGCTACGAAGTGGTAACAATTTAGGCAGGTTACCTTTGATTTCTTGGGCACAGCGACTATGGTGGTCTGTTTGAAACGTTGGTATTGCAGACTCGGCCAGGGAGAGGTTGAAAATGTTAGTGAAGACACTTGCCAGTTGGTCCGCACATGCTTTGAGTACACGTCCTGGTAATCCGTCTGGCACCGCGGCTTTGTTGACCTGTTTAAAGGTCTTGCTCACATCGGCTACGGAGAGCGTGATAACACAGTCGTCTGCAACAGCTGGTGCTCTCATGCATGCTTCAGTGTTACTTGCCTCGAATCAAACATAAAAGACATTTAGCGCATCTGGTAGGCTCGCGTCACTGTGCAGCTCGCGGCTGGGTTTCCCTTTGTAGTCCGTACATTTTCAAGCCCTACCACATCAGATGAGCGTCAGAGCCGGTGTAGTAGGATTCAATCTTATTCCTGTATTGATGCTTTGTCTGTTTTGATGGTTCATCTGACGGCATAGCGGAATATCTTATCAGCGTCTGGATTAGTATCCCGCCCCTTGAAAGCGGCAGCTCTATCCTTTGGTGAGCTTGGTGAGGATGTTGCCTGTTATCCATGGCTTCTCGTTATGGAAATCTATGTACGGTCACTGTGGGGACAACGTTGTCGATGCACTTATTGATGAAGTTGGTGACTGAGGCGGTATACTCCTCAATGCCATCGGATGAATCCCGGGAACATATTCCAGTCTGTGCTAGCAAAACAGTCCTCTAGCGTAGCATCTGCCTCATCTGACCACTTCCGTATTGAGCGAGTCACTGGTACCTCCTGCTTTAGTTTTGCTTCTAATCAGGATGATAGAATTGTGGTCATATTTGCCAATTTGAGGGCGTCTCTGTATATGGAGTTAAGGTGGTCTAGAGTTTCTTTTCTCTTCTGGTTGCACATGTGGCATGCTGGTAGAAATGAGGTAAAACTGATTTAAATTTTACTCTAGTAAAGTCCCTGGCCACTAGGAGCACTGTTTCTGGATGAGCATTTTCTTGTTTGCTTATGGCCTTATACAGCTCGTTGAGTGTGGTCTTAGTGCCAGCATCGGTTTGTGGTGGTAAATAGACAGCGATTCATAATTAATATAAATGAGAACTCTCTTGGTAGATAGTGTGGTCTACAGCTTATCATGAGGTATTCTACCTCAGGTGAGCAATTCCTCAAGACTTCTTTAATATTAGACATTGCGCACCAGCAGTTATTGATAAATAGACACACACCCCCACTCCTCGTCTTCCAGACGTAGCTGCTCTGTCCTGCCGAAACATGGAGAAGTCAGCCAGCTCTATATTATCCGTGTCGCCGTTCAGCCAAGTCTTGGTGAAACACAAGATAAACTGGAACAATCATTTTATTAACAGAATAGTTTAGAAAAATGTATGTTATTTATATTTGAGTAGCATGATATTAATTAACCAATCAATGTGCATGCAAAACATAGATATTGAAACAAACAATTCTAAAATTCAACTTGACTAGAGCATGCAAATATAATAATTATGGGCGTGGTTTTGGTTTAACTCTGGTTATTAACACCAACACTTTTACACCACTGAGTAGTCATTTAACTAGTTACAGTGTTAATTTCACTATTGAATCAACACCAATTTGCTGTGTGCTATGACAGGGGCACATCTGCATGCCTCCATACATGTCAAGAACCTTTTAGAATTCTGAAGAACCGTAGATGCCACATCAAGAACCCCACACTTAACTCAAAGGTTATTGATCTGGAAAACTTTCTTTACGGAATCTTAAGAGCTGAGAAATAACCTTTTAAGAACCTTTTTTTAAAGCGTATGGACAGTCAGTGACGTGGGTCTAACTCCCCACAACATGAACTCATAAGTCCTGAGGAAAGAGTACTAACTAAATATGTTTACAATATCCCTTTATGTTTTACCATCTTTACTAAGAACCTATAGTATACATCAACCCATGCAAACAGTGAGGTGGGTCGCCTCTCCACAACATGACTCATAAATCTCGCAGAAAGAGCCCTGCTGTGAAAGCAACAGCAGCCAACACTAACTATCTGTAGGTTTTATCATCCTCACTAAAGAGAAAACCTACAGTACACACATGATCCCATGCAAACTGAGTGTGTTTCAGTGAGCCTAAATACACACGCCCATGTAGTCAGCCACAGTACGAGTTCATAAATCCTGCAGAGAGAGAGAGCCTGGAGGCCTGGGGTGGAAGCAACAGCAACCAACACTAATTACCAGTAGAAGGATGAGGGGTCAGGGTCTGTGTAACATTAACATTAATAAACACAATTTGTCAATTCATAAACTGGTCATGTAGCACTTTCGCTAATAAGGAGTCGAGTCCATGTAGGACAGACAAGGCACGGGGCAGGAATACACACATGCAAGCAGGGACACAAGCAAACCTTTACATATGCTTTAATCCTTGATATATCCACTAGTCACACCCCTGTGTTGCAAATCAATTCACTCATAGACACACAGCATAGTCTATCCCTGTAGTGTACAGACAGATGTACACACTATGAAAAGAGGGTTCTTCAAGGGTTCTTTGGGAAGGTTCATGGTTCTATGTGGAACCGTAATAACTCAAATAACCAGTTGATGCTTATGTTCAATGTTTCTTTGCACTTCAGAAAAGTGTTCTTTCCACTTTTAGTGATCATTCAAATGTAGGAGTTTCACACCTCTATTTTAATGCAACAGTGAGTGAAAGTGTTAATCCAGTTGATCTAATCAGCTGCATTATGCAATTACATGGTCAATATGACAATGCCCAGTGATTGTGTCTTGTGAAAGACAAAACTCCGCAAAAAGATAAATGTCATCTCACTGTCAATTGCATTTATTTTCAGCAAACTTAAAATGTGTAAATATTTTTACGAACATAACAACATTTAACAACTGAGACATAAACTGAACAAGTTCCACAGCCATGTGACTAACGTAAATGGAATACTGTGTCCCTGAACAAAGGGGGGAGGGGGAGGTCAAAAGAAACCGTCAGTATCTGGTGTGGCCACCAGCTGCATTAAGTACTGCAGTACATCTTTTCCTCATGGACTGTACAATATTTGCCAGTTCTTGCTGTGAGATGTTACCCCACTCTTCCATCAAGGCACCTGCAAGTTCCTGGACATTTCTGGGGGGAATGACGCTGGCCCTCACCCTCCGATCCAACCGATCCCAGACGTGCTCAATGGGATTGAGATCCAGGCTTTTCACTGTCCATGGAAGAACACTGACATCCCTGTCTTGCAGGAAATCACGCACAGATTGAGCAGTATGGCTGGTGGGAATGTCATGCTGGAGGGTCGTGTCAGGATGAGCCTGCAGGAAGGGTACCACATGAGGGAGGAGGATGTCTTCCCTGTAACGCACAGCGTTGAGATTGCCTCCACTGACAACAAGCTCAGTCCGATGATGCTGCGACACACAGCCCCAGACCATGACGGACCCTTCACCTGCAAATCGATCCCGTTCCAGAGTACAGGCCTCTGATTCATTCGACGATAAACGTGAATCCAACCATCACCCCTGGTGAGACAAAACCACGACTCGTCAGTGAAGAGCACTTTTTGCCAGTCCTGTCTGGTCCAGCTACGGTGGGTTTGTGCCCATAGGCAACATTGTTGCCGGTGATATCTGGTTTAGGACCTGCCTTACAACAGGCCTACAAGCCCGCAGTCCAGCCTCTCTCAGCCTATTGCGGACAGTCTGAGCATTGATGGAAGGATTGTGCGTTCCTGTAGTAACCCGGGCAGTTGTTGTTGCCATCCTATACCTGTCCCACAGGTGTGATGTTCGGATGTACCGATCCTGTGCAGGTATTGTTACATGTGGTCTGCCACTGTGAGGACAATCAGCTGTCTGTCCTGTCTCCCTGTCTTAGGCGTGTCACAGTACAGACATTGCAGGTTATTGCTCTGGCCACATCTGCAGTCTTCATGCATCCTTGCAGCATGCCTAAGGCACAGTCACGCAGATGAGCAGGCACCCTGGGCATCTTTATTTTGGTGTTTTTCAGAGTCAGTAGAAAGGCCTCTTTAGTGTCCTACGTTTTCATAACTTTGACCTTAATTGCCTACCGTCTGTAAGCTGTTAGTGTCTTAACGACCGTTCCACAGGTGCACGTTCATTAATTTTTTATGGTTCATTGAACAAGCATGGGAAACAGTGTTGACACCCTTTACAATGAAGATCTGTGAAGTTATTTGGTATCTTTGAAAGACAGGGTCCTGTATCTTTTTTTATGAGTTTATATGGCCTATATGGTCAATTGAGAGCTGTTGTCTACATAATTTCTCCGTTTTCTCCTCAGGGAGCCCCAGCTGGTCCAAGGCTAGCACACCTGATTCAAATTGTCAATTGACAGAATAACATTTATGGAATTTTAACAATACTGAATAATTGACAAAAAATGACCATGTATGGTTTTATAGAACCATTCTCCATAAGGGTTATATAATAATAAGGATTCTATACAGCACCAAAAACAATTGGAATGATGGAGGAACCATTTCTGGTACTTTATATAACTTTTGTTAAATGGTTCTTTATAGAACCTTTGGAAAGGGTTTTGTATATCACCATCCCAGTCAGTATTACACTGAACAAAAATATAAATGCAACAATTTAAACATTTTACTGAGTTACAATTCATATAAGGAAATCAGTCAATTATTAGGCCGTAATCTATGGATTTCACGACTGGGAATACAGATATGCATCTGTTGGTCACAGATACCTTAAAAAAAGGAAGATCAGAAAACCAGTCAGTATCTGGTGTGACCATCATTTTTGGCTTATGCAGTGCGACACATAACCCGCATAGAGTTGATCAGGCTGTTGATTGTGGCCAGTTGACTTAAGCAAACCGCTCGCCCATACGATGCCATTCACATCGTCTGCCATCTGTACGTTAGTTGAAACCGCGATTCATCCGTGAAGAGCACACTTCTCCATGATGCCAGTGGCCATCAAAGGTGAGCATTTGCTCAGCATTCCTCAAAACTTCTGTGGCATTGTGTTGTGAGACAAAACTGCACATTTAAGACTGGCCGTTTATTGATCCCAGTACAAGGTGCACCTGTTTAATAATACTGCTGTTTAATAAGCTCCTTGATATGCCACATCTATCAGGTGGATTGATTATCTTTGCAAAGAGGAAATGCTCACCTACAGGGATGTAAACAAATCTGTGCACTACAAAAATCTTTTTGTGCGATTTCTGGGATCTTTTATTTAAACATGGGAACAACACTTTACATGTTTTTAAACATTTATTTAACCAGGCAAGTCAGTTAAGAACAAATTATTATTTACAATGCCGGCCTACCCTGGCAACGCTGGGCCAATTGTGCACCGCCTTATGGGACTCATACTCACGACCGGATGTGATGCAACCAGGATTTGAATCAGGGACTGCAATGATGCACTGAGATGCACCTTAGACCACTGCACCACTCGGGAACATTTATATTTTTGTTCAGTATACATTTCAGTCAATTATCCTCCTAAATTCAGTGGATAAAGTAGCCATGAACATATTTGTCTGAAAATTAACTAGTTACAAGTTGTTGTTCCCCAGGTGTAATCATAGCTAACCAGCTGGTTAATGTTGCCATCAGCTCCTAAGTCGAATTGCGGCTATCGGCGTCAATAACTTTCACATCATATAGGCTAGCTGAGCTGTATTATTAGAAACAACAGAGATTACTCAAATCCTGTAGTTCGCTAGCAAGTCCACCTCATCGACAATGTTGTTGGAGTGCAGGAATATTAGATTAGTGTTTTAATTTTAAGGTAACCTTCAATTTAGTTTGTGGTTACTAGGGTTGCAAAGGGTTGGAAACCTTCCGGTAAATTTCCGAAATTTTCCCGGAAAACTTCCATGGGAAGTTAAGCATGGTAATTTAGCTTAAATTCCACAAAAAAGTTATCTTATAACAGTGAACCTTTTTTGTGGCATACTTATAAGGCAATTATAGTGGCATAATTCTAATTCTGGTAGCATATTTTGGTTAAACTATCCCCAATTAAATGGAATTGCAATCCTCTGCATGCACAGTGAATTATTCCATCACATGTCCAGTGCACTCTTCCATCACATGTCCAGTGCACTCTTCCATCACATCTAACCCTGATTCTCGAGATCTTGCACACTAATGAGATGCTATTGAGCCTACACTACTACACTGTCTGAGCCACGGACTACATGCTTTCTGGTAAGTTTTGATTACAATACTGGGTGGGGTGAATATATTTTATTTGACATACATGATTTTCGGTTAACTAGTAAATAGTAACCTATAACAAAGTGTGTTTAAATAATATCTAACTTAACAATTTATGCTAGTTAGTTTTTTCTACCATGTGGGGTTTAACTTGCATGAGCCTGCTAATTGAGGAGTGTTAATTCACCTATTTCCATACATGTTTCCTTTTAAAACATTTATCTTACAAAGGGGTTGTTTAATCTAACTGCTCAACTATTTATCTGTACATGAAATGTATCTGTTGTTTTTTTACTAATGTTTTCCTAATCTTTCCTGGCATTGCCATGTGCACTATCTGATGTGTGAAGCCATTTCACTGCAGCTAATGTAGAAGGAAAAGCTGTGTACATTTGCAAATACTGTGCCAAATCATATGTGAAGAATCCAACAAAGATGCAGAATCATCTGGCCAAGTGCATAAAGTTCCCTCAGCGCTCACAACACGCAACCTCTGACAAAAGTCCCTCTACTTTTATTTGAGGTGAAAATTATGAATCAGACATCGATAGCAACAGCTCACGGTCCTCCTGGAATCAGAAGTCTTTTTGACTCAATGGAGGAACGTAGTCAGAGAAATGCTGATGAATGTCTACTCGAGCTGTGTATGCAACTGGTTCACCTCTGATGCTCACAGGCAATGTATATTGGAATAGATTTCTGAATGTTCTTCACCAAGCATACACCCCTCCAACCAGATATGCTTTATCTACTAATTTGCTGGATGCAGAGTTCAACAGAGTTCAAGTGAAAGTCAAGCAAATCATAGAGAAAGCAGGCTGTAATTTAAATAATCTCTGGTGGGTGGTTGAATGTTCGTGGGCAAGGAATAATTAACTACATCATCTCCACCCCTCAACCAGTATTCTACAAGAGCACAGACACACGGGACAGCAGACACACAGGTCTCTACATTGCAGATGAGCTGAAGGCAGTGATCAATGACCTTGGACCACAGAAGGTATTTGCACTGGTGACAGACAATGCTGCGAACATGAAGGCTGCTTGGTCTAAAGTGGAGGAGTCCTACCCTCACATCACACCCATTGGCTGTGCTGCTCATTCATTGAATCTGCCCCTCAAGGACATAATGGCACTGAAAACAATGGATGCACTCTACAAGAGAGCCAAGGAAATGGTTAGGCATGTGAAGGGTCATCAAGTTATAGCAGCAATCTACCTCACCAAAGTGAGAAGAATAAGAGAATAAGAGCACCACATTGAAGCTGCCCAGCAACACCCCCTGACAGTCTCCTGGAGGGGAAGGAGTCACTCCAAGAAATGGCCATACCACTCTCTCATTTTGGGCAGCCTGAAACTCCTGAAACCTATAGTAGTAGCCATTGCACGGATTGATGGAGACAATGCCATCCCGTCTGTTTGTTCAGACTCTGCTTGCAGACGTAAGAGAATGAATCCATACTGCCCTGCCCACTTCCGCTCCAAGCAGAGGAAACTGCAGTTCTGAAATACATCAAAAAGCGTGAAGACTTCTGCCTGAAGCCCATACACACCACAGCGTACATGTTGGACCCCAAGTATGCTGGCAAGAGCATCCTGTCTGGTGCAGAGATCAACAACACCTATGGTGTCATCACTACCGTGTCTTGTCACCTTGACCTGGATGAGAGCAAGGTTCTTGGAAGTCTGGCGAAGTACACTTCCAAGCAAGGCCTTTGGGATGGAGATGCAATATGGCAGTCGTGCCAACATATCAGCCACCTGGTGGAAGGGACTTTGTGGATCTGAGACTCTTTCCCCTGTTGCCTCCATCATCCTCCAAATCCCACCAACATCAGTCACCTCAGAGCCCAACTGTTCCTTTTTTGGGAACACACACACCAAAGCATGCAACAGGCTGACCAATACAAGGTTTGAAAAATTGGTGGCCATCCGGGAAATTTTGAGGCTATTTGAGCCTGACAACAAGCCATCCTTAACAAGGTTGGAAAGTGAAAGTGAAGATGATGCCTCAGAGTCTGATGTTCAAGAGGTGGACATTGAGGAGGTCCAGGGAGAAGACATGGAAGCCTGAGAGGAAGACAACCAAAGTTTTAGTTTCTAGGCTATCCTTTTACAGATGTATGTTGAAAATGTTTTTGGGAGATGTGATGGACCATTGGGGATCATTCAATATTCCATTTCTTTTGTTGTTCAGTGAAATCATCCTATGTGAAGAGTCAACTCATTTAATTAAACTTCAGTTCGTAACTAAATAGTTTTTTAAATTTCCTTTGGAAGGATTTAAACATTTTCAATTATGTTTACTTATGATAAGGTAAAAGGTTTATGTTTCTGTCTCCATATGATATGGTAACTATATCTAATGCAAAACAAATCTACATTTAAAAGGTATTAATATTAATTTGCATATATTTCCATTAATTCCCATATATCCCTGTTAATTCCCATATATTCCTGTTACTTCCCACAGAAAGTTTCCACCTCTGAATATTCCCCAAAATGTGCAACTGTCACACCCTGACCGTAGAGATCCTTTTATGCTCTATGTTTGTTTGGTCAGGTTGTGAGTCGGGTGGGAAACTCTATGTTCTTTGTTTCTATGTTTTGGCCGGGTATGGTTCTCAATCAGGGACAGCTGTCTATCGTTGTCTCTGATTGGGAATCATACTTAGGCAGCCTTTTTTCCTTTTTATATTTGTGTGTAGTTGTCTTTGTTAGTGGCATTATAGCCTAAGTAAGCTTCACGGTCGTTTCCTTGTTCTTTGTTTTGTTGGCGTAATTTAGCAAATAAAGAAATGTACGCTCACCATGCTGCACCTTGGTCCGGGTATTTCCACGACGACAGCGATCGTGACAGCAACCCTAATGTTTACTACTGGTTACGGATCCAAGGCGAGAGAAACTGTCCGCTGTGTTTTGGTCATTGCGCGGAGTTGGTGTATTGATATTTTGAACACAGGTAATACTTCCATAAAGAGAATAGAGAATAGAGCTAGTGTCAGAAACAATCTCAAAAAGCAATAACAAAAATATGTTAATCAGTGTATTCATTTGTATTTGAATGTTTTACTTTCTTGTCTGTCTGATAGTCAGCCTGTATTGCATCATTGATAAGGTGCTTTATCTAGAAGTAGGTGTGCTTTAAGCTTCACATGTTTTTAAATTAGTGTAAAAGCTCATCAAAGAGCTACAGCATCTCCTAATAGAAATATGCATACATACAGTGTGGTTGCTTCATAAGAGCCCCTTTCATTGTGAGTCAAAGAGCTACGAAGAGCCTTTGTGTTAGCTGCAGGTATGAATCTCATTAAATATCTCTCAAACACACACACACACACACACACACACACACACACACACACACACACACACACACACACACACACACACACACACACACACACACACACACACACACACACACGCACACGCACACACACACACACACACACACACACACACACACACACGCACACACACACACACACACACACACACACACACGCACACACACAGACAGACGCATGACTAATAGCTAGTAGTTTGAACCGAGCTGCGGGTTTCAGCAAAACGGCTGTTCTCTACAAAGTGAGCCATTATACGCTTATCAATGAGCCAGCGTCTCTCTTTGATCTCTCTTTTTAACTGCTGAGTTTTTTCTCCCCCCCAAAAAATCACCTTTGAGTAGAGAAGACATTTAGGGATAAGATGCCACTGTCCTCTCCTTCTGTCATCATCCCTTTATTCCTGGTAAAGGGAAGATAAAAAGAACACAAAGAAAGCTGCCACTCTCTCTCAGGGTCCCCTCTGTACCCTCTAATCCACCCTCTCTTGAGTTTGGGACTCAGGGATGACCATCAGCACCAGCAGGGGTCAGGATCAAAGGGTGTGGGGAAGAGAGGAGAGAAAAGAGAGAGCGAGAGAGAGTGTGTGAGAGAGAGAAAGGAGACTGAATGACCTCCTCAAAGAGTCTACTGGGTCCTTGGACCAAAGTCCTTTTAAAGACAATGCTGGGAAGGAACAGAACATCCACAGAACATTTATTGCTTTCACTGTGTTGTAGTGTTAGTCCACAACTATAGACGCATAAACACCCCCCCCCCCCACACACACACACACATACTCTGTTGTGTGACTACGAGCCAGTGGTCGTCATTAAGGTGGTTAATAGGCTGGTGGATATGACAGCCAGAGCCATGCTGGGGAGAGTGCCTGATACCCAGGGAGAGGTCACCTTCATGGGGAGACGACTCTGTCCGGCTGGGGCTACTCAGGCACCCTTGACATATCATGGCCATATCCTCGCCATGTCCACAGGACGAATGTCTATGACTGCCCATGTGGAACGGGAGGTTTCAGATCTCTACTGGAGGTCAATATCTTGGGTGTCATTTCGGCAGTTGCCATACCCCAGCTCAAAACCAACCATTTAAAATAGGCTAAGAAAAATCATTTCAAATCCCAATTGGGAATCAGGACCTCACTCTGCAGTACCCAAGAGTTTACCAGTCAATTACCAGGGTTAGAGGTTCCAAGCCCGTTCCATTCATTTTTCTATAGTCTTACCAAAAATTGTCAAGCCAAACGACCATAAGAGTTGGCTACTCACAAACAGATCTGGGACCAGGCTAGCTCATCATTACTGCTAATCACAGAGAGCTCTGGGAGTTGAGCTAGCCTGGAACTAGATCAGTTTGTGAATGTCATGCTAAACGACCAATGGGAGTTGGCTAAAATACAGCACAAAATGATCTGGGACCCGGCTTCAGTAGATCATCATAGTTGCTAATCACAGCAGAGTCAGGGAGTTTCTACTGTATTTAACCAGTGAAATGAGTTGATGATGTATAAAGGTCAGGATGAGGCAGGAGACTGTAGTGAGTGGGATGGCTTCATTAATCTTGGATTACGTCCCAAATGGCACCCTATCCCCTAATTAGTGCACTACCCTCTATGGGCCCTGGTCAAAAGTAGTGCACTATGTAGAGGATAGGGTGCCATTTAGGAGTGGATCTATTAAACCTGGACTGTGGCTTCTCTCAGGCTCCACTGAGTTCTCAGAGTAGGTCTATTGAAACACTACAGCCTACAATGCTCTCTTCAAAAATGTAATCAGAGTATGTTAAGGGGTAAATAACTAGAACCTTTGGGTCGTAGAAAAGCACTATATACTGTACGTTGTTTCAATGCTTTGGATCATAGTTGTGGAAAATCCCCAAGCAGTGCACGGAATGCTGGATGAGATGGAAGGAAGATGGGGAAATATTGGGGTGTCCAAAAACTCCCTGCGCAGTGCAGGCTGGTACAGGCTATCTGGCTGTTCTGGCCACAGGTGCCTCATCCAAATGAGAAGGAACGAGGAGTGAAATTAGGAGGCGACGAGGAGGGAACCAGGTGGGAACCAGGGCCCACCAACCATCAGCCCAAACAGACGAGCATGGGGAGGAAAGGGTATCAGACCTGAGTTTAAATCATCTGAAATCATTTCAACTACTTTATTTGTCCTTGATTGAGCTTGACTTGCTTAATGGACCAATAAAATAGTCTCAAAACTTCAAACCCCGCCCACTTGGCACAGGTAGGCTAAAGCAAATGCTCTAAGTGTTTAAAAGTTTTCAAATAGTATTTGAACCCAGGCCTGACAGGGATACGATACAGCGCCACTCAAGGTCATGGTGTTCAAAAGTAGTGCATTAAGTAGGGAATTGGGTTCCATTTGCGATGCACACCACATCCCAGCAGCCTGCATGGTGCTAGCTGACTGATTGATAAGAAGTGTACGGAGCAGCTGGCTGTGAGGAAGCAGGAAGGTGACTGGGGGAATCACCAGGTGGCTTCAATCAATTATGGTTCTTTCTCCCCCCTTTCCATCTCTTTCTTCATCCACTTCTCCTCCACACCAGTTTTCCCTCTACCTCTTCAGTCCCTCTCTCCCTTCTTCCTCTCCCTACGGTCCCTCATTCCATCTCCCTCACAATCTTTCTATCTCCATATCTCCCACCCAGCCATCTTACCCTCCCCACAGTCCCCCTCCATCCCCTCTTTCCTCTCCCCTTAGTCTCCCTCTCTCCACATCTCTTCATCCCCACTTCCCCTAAGTCCCCTCTCCATCTCTCTCCATCCCCCCGACTAACTGCTATCCCACATGAAAAAAATACTACAGTTTACTATAGAATACTACAGTACTTAAACTGCAGTATACTGTAGAATACTATACTTCACACATTAGTATCCCTCGATCACGTGTAATACTTACTATAGAATGTTATAGTATAATGTAGAATACTATAGTAAATACTACAGTATAATACAGACCACAAAAACACGACAGTAAATACTACAGTAAGGTTCACAAAAACACTACAGTCCATAAAAACACTACAGTTAATACTACAGTAATATCTGCAAAAAAACTATAGTCAGAAAAAAAACAGACAGGAATTATTATAGTATACACTAAGGTACTAATTTGCCTATACGCTGCTCATTCTCCTCCCCCATATCTAAATGTGTGCCACCCATAAGTAAGAAACCTACATGCCAAGTACAGACAATATTGTGTTCCTTACAGATGATAAAAAATGAGCTGTCCTAATGTACCTACCTACCGGTTATGGAAAACGTGCTTGTTGACTATTGTTAAAGTTAATACAACTAAAGTAAATGCTCGTAATGTCCCCCAAAATATTCTACAAAAACATTACACTAATTACTATAGTATGTGTTTTTCCCCATTTTTTCATACCACAGCCATGTCTACAAAACTGCATTTAGTGTGGGTATTGTCTGAGTTATACCTTTGAGGTTACAGTTGTTCAAAGACATTGAACACTTTACTTAGCCTTCATAAACTGCAGTGGAAATGGAAAATAGCCATTCTAATTCAGGCTGCATACCTGTGTGAGTGATTTAATTTGTGATAGAGACAGCATTTATATCGTTTAAAATGGGGCCCCTGGTATTTAATGCTCTCATAGACCTTGAGGTGGGTTCCCCCGTCCCTCTCTCCTCTCCTTCTTTCCCCCTCATCCCCCACTTCTCTCTTCCGCACAGCTAATTAAAGTAACATGACATGTTAGTGTAACCCTTACTAAACAAGCAGCCCAGTGTATCACAGTCCAGTGTATCGGAGTGTCGGAATGCCAATTCTTTGATCTTACCATAGCATGCAGGCATGCAGGCATTTTCTAAATAAGATCTGTGATTGCTGTTTAGTCAGACAGCTAACTCTCCTGCATCCAGCTCACTAAAGTGCCTTTGCAACTCTTTGCTAGGTAAGAAAAGTTATGAAATACCACAAACTATATGTTGGTTGTTCACTTAACCAATATCCAACAGACATTGAGGCAGTGCTTGAATTGGGATGAAAGAAGTGCTGGAGCTGTCTTTTTCCAAGTCGGTTCATTAGACTATGATCACCAAACTTCACAAATGACATTATGCTATAGAGACCACTGTTAAGGGTTCATACACATTTTCCATTACTTCTCCATGTCTTTTAACCCATTTTTACTGACTATTAAAATCTTAATGAAAAACTAAGCATTATTGACACTGGAAAGCTGCTGTGTTTGATCACATGTAGAACGACCACCTCTTGCCATTGTGCCCTTGATCAAGGCACTTAGCCCCCGACAAAGTAGAACTGCAGTGTCAACATGTGGTCAACCCTCCATCTGTATAAAGCAAAAACACTCATGTTTCGGGGGGACATCTATGCACAGTTATTTGTCAATTCTTAGCTATTCTTAGAATATGTTTAATGTTGTCGCAATTACACGGCTACTGTTTAATAGAGGGGAATCCCAGCATTCCTACAGTGCAGATTTATTTAGGCTCTTCAGTGCCGGTGGAAAGGCCACAACCACATGAATGCTTAGTTAGCTATAGTTAACTAGCGATATAACAGCTACAAGTTATGTTTTGATTTGGCCATCTCGTTAGACTGTTGTCTGTCATTACTTTATACCGGCTGTTGAAATGTCGCGCTTTCTCTCCTTGGGAAACAGCCCACTCACACTGGCACTCATGCAGCACCACAGACATGCACTGAAGGGTCATTCGGATAATGTCTGATATGTGGTTTTTAAATTAATTACATTTAGCAACAATTAAACTAATTTCCATGACTTTTCATGACCTTCAAAACCCTAATTTGACAACTTGGAACTGCGCATCATGCCATTCAGGCTGGCACATTTTTAGTCTGCACAATCTCCAACAGTCTACTGTCACTCACATATTCACAGACTAGCAGGAAATAAAGTAGATTCAGGAAATGAATGCCCACAGTCCATTACTTTTTGATCAACCTTTTTTACCATGAATGTGAATCTGGGCTACTATCTGGGTATGTGAATAGGCTACTTTGTTTTTATAGAGGAAAAGGTATGCAATTCAACAAAAATGTGAAGTGCCGGTACGGCGTTCCGGACAGCTCCGGACCAAGTCAAGCACTGCATTTAGGTCATATAACAATTATACAGGAAGGGAATTCAACTTTTGTCTGTGCTGCTAGCTTTCACGGTGTAGCTCGCTATACAGGCCAGGTAGCTTTCACGGTGTAGCTCGCTATACAGGCCAGGTAGCTTTCACGGTGTAGCTCGCCTTACAGGCCAGGTAGCTTTCACGGTGTAGCTCGCTATACAGGCCAGGTAGCTTTCACGGTGTAGCTCGCTATACAGGCCAGGTAGCATTTACCTATGTCCTGAGGGATGCTGCTCTGTCATGGGGAGTGGCTATCCAATTCATGAACCGCAATACTATTGCGGTTCATAAATTAGTTATCAAATTAAGTTGTTGTAAAGTCAAGTACAGTTTCATGTTGATGTTTATAGAGGTGCAAGCACAACTTACCTCTGTGACCTGAAATGTTTATGGAGTTGGATTTATAGTGAGATAGCTACCTCTCCTGCATCCATCTCACTAAAGTGAATTTGCAACTCTTTGCTAGTTTCTGCATGCATGCTGTGTGACGTCATCAAATGGACACTGCCTGGCACCTGTGTTGGAGCTTCCATTGTGGGATTCAACTGGTCTACTCATCTGCAGCTCACTGTATATCAAGGACCACAACACACTGCAATAATTCCTTTCATTCATCAGCACTGAACTATTTCATGCAAGTGAAATCCTCTGGAGGTATTAGGTTGGACAAATGAGTTGTTGTGTACAACATTGGAATCTGGGTTTTGTTAGAATTTTATTTCATTGATTGAAGTGTTGATTCATGACCTGTATTGTCAAATTTAGGTATTTTACACCATCCAATCGAATCAAATCAAATTGTATTAGTCAAATGCGCCGAATACAACAGACCTTACAGGGAAATTCTCACTTACGAGCCCCTAACTAACAATGCAGTTTTAAAAAATCTGGATAAGAATAAGAAATAAAAGTACAAGTAATTAAAGAGCAGCAGTAAAATAACAATAGCGAGACTATATACAGGGGGATACCGGTACAGAGTCAATGTGCGGAGGCACCGGTTAGTTGAGGTAATATGTACATGTAGGTAGAGTTATTAAAGTGACTATGCATAGATGATAACAACTGAGAGTAGCAGCGTTGTAAAAGAGGTGGAGGAGGGCAATACAAATAGTCAGGGTCGCCATTTGATTGGATGTTCAGGCGTCTTATGGCTTGGGGTAGATGCTGTTTATAGAAGCCTCTTGGACCGAGACTTGGCACTCCGGTACCGCTTGCCGTGCGGTAGGGCCTTCCTTTGACACCGCCTGGTATAGAGGTCCTGGATGGCAGGAAGCTTGGCCCCAATGATGTACTGGGCCGTTTGCACTACCCTCTGTAGTGCCTTGCGGTCAGAGGCCGAGCAGATTCCATACCAGGCAGTGATGCAACCAGTCAAGATGCTCTCAATGGTGCAGCTGTAGAACTTTTTGAGGATCTGATGATCCATGCCAAATCCTTTCAGTCTCCTGAGGGGGAGTAGGTTTTGTTGAGCCCTCTTCACGACTGTCTTGGTGTGCTTGGTCGATGTTAGTTTGTTGGTGATGTGGACACCAAGAAACTTGAAGCTCTCAACCTGCTCCACTACAGCCCCGTCGATGAGAATGGGGGCATGCTCGGTCCTTTTTTCTGAAGTCCACAATCATCTCCTTTGTCTTGATCACGTTGAGGGAGAGGTTGTTGTCCTGGCACCACACGGCCAGGTCTCTGACCTCTTCTCGTCATTGTCGTTGATCAAGCCTACCAATGTTGTGTCATTGGAAAACTTAATGATGGTGTTGGAGTCATGCCTGGCCGTGCAGTCATGAGTGAACAGGGAGTACAGGAGGGGACTGAGCATGCACCCCTGAGGGCCCCTGTATTGAGGATCAGCATAGCAGATGTGGTGTTACTTACCCTTACCACCTGGGGGTGGCATGTCAGGAAGTCCAGGATCCAGTTGCAGAGGGAGGTGTTTAGTCCCAGGGTCCTTAGCTTATTGATGAGCTTTGAGGGCACTATGGTGTTGAATGCTGAACTGTAGTAAATTAATAGCATTCTCACATAGGTGTTCCTTTTGTCCTGGTGGGAAAGGGCAGTGTGGAGTGCAATAGAGATTTCATCATCTGTTGATCTGTTGGGGTGGTATGCAAATTGGAGTGGGTCTAGGGTTTCTGGGATAATGGTGTTGATGTGAGCAATAACTAGCCTTTCAAAGCATTCATGGCTACAGATGTGAGTGCTACGGGTCGGTAGTCATTTAAGCAGGTTACCTTCAATTTCTTGGGCACAGGGACTATGGTGGTCTGCTTAAAACATGTTGTAATTACAGACTCGGACAGGAAGAGGTTGAAAATGTCAGGGAAGACACTTGCCAGTTGGTCAGCGCATGCTCGCAGTACACGTCCTGGTAATCCGTCTGGCCCTGAGGCCTTGTGAATGTTGACCTGTTTAAGGTCTTACTCACATCGGCTGCGGAGAGCGGGATTATACAGTCTCCCAGAACAGCTGGTGCTCTCATGCATGTTTCAGTGTTATTTGTTTGGAAGCGAGAATAGAAGTAGTTTAGTTCGTCTCGTAGGCTCGTGTCACTGGGCAGCTCTCGGCTGTGCTTCCTTTTGAGGTCTGTAATGGTTTGCAAGCCCTGCCACATCCGACGAGCATCAGAGCTGGTGTAGTACGATTCGATCTTAGTCCTGTATTGACACTTTGTCTGTTTGATGGTACATCGGAAGGCATAGTGGGATTTCTCATAAGCTTCCGGGTTAGAGTCCCGCTCCCTGAAAGCGGCAGCTCTAGCCGTTAGCTCAGTGCAGATGTTGCCTGCAATCCATGGCTTCTGGTTGGGGTATGTACATATGGTCACTGTGGGGACGATGTCATCGATGAACTTATTGATGAAGCCAATGACTGATGTGGTGTACTCTTCAATGCCATCAGAGGAATCCCGGAACATATTCCAGTCTGTGCTAGAAAAACAGTCCTGTAGCTTAGCATCTGCTTCATCTGACCACTTTTTTATTGATGTGGTTGCACATTTAACACGCTGATAGAAATTTGGTCAAACGGATTTAAGTTTCCCTGCATTAAAGTCCCCCGGCTACTAGAAGCGTTGCCTCTGGGTGAGCGTTTTCTTATTTGCTTATGGCAGAATACAGCTCATTCAATGCCGTCTTAGTGCCAGCCTCAGTCTGTGGTGGTATGTAAACAGCTACGAAAAATACAGATGAAATCTCTCTTAGTAGATAGTGTGGTCTACAGCTTATCATGAGATACTCTACCTCAGGTGAGCAATAGCTCGAGACTTACGTGCACCAGCTGTTATTTACAAAAATACATAGTCCGCCGCCCCTTGTCTTACCAGACGCCGCTGTTCTATCCTGCCGGTAGAGCGTATAACCAGCCAGCTGTATGTTGATAGTGTCGTCATTCAGCCACGACTCCGTGAAGCATAAGATATTACAGTTCTGAATGTCCCGTTGGTAGTTTAATCTTCCACGTAGATCATCTACAGGGATCTTGGCCTGTTCCCGGGGAAGCAGTATATCATTCACGTCGGGCTCGTCAGAGTCGTTAAATGAAAAAAGGATTCTGCCAGTCCGTGGTGAGTAATGGAGTAATGGAGTCCTGATGTTCAGAAGTTATTTTCGGTCATAAGAGACGGTAGCGGTAACATTATGTACAAAATACGTTTTAAAATAAGTTACAAACAACGCAAAGAAACAAACAAAAATACACAATTGGTTGGGGAAATGTAAAATGTCAGCCTTCTTCTCCAGGGCCATTTTATTTATTATAAAGTGGTTATTGAAATAATTTTACTCCCGAAAGAAAATTATATAAAAGGATAATTCATACTATATGAGTGTGGGTTCTACAGTAATACGTCTCAAAACATTGAGGTTATGAGGAGTACACAGCCCATTTAAAGAGCCCTTTACTTATTTGAAACACAAACAGTAATTTCAAGGGTTACATTAGCATTAAACCTGTATAAAATAATCATTTCCTGAGTATAATTTAGCGATTAAAACATTTATCTCATTGTGAAACAATGACCTTGATTATGGTAAATGTCACACACTGCCTTTTATGAATGATCCTGAGCACGTATAAAGCACGTCTGAAGCTTAGGAACATTGATATCAGCCTTTAACCTACATGCTGTTATTTTATCTCCAGAGACAATCACGACCGCTGATTTAGTTGGAAGTGTATAGTCGTAGCTTTGTGTAGAACATAGTAGTAATTTTACTTGAATAAGTCCATTGTACTTTTACTGAGTGGTTAGGAGAACTTCTCCCGTAGAACTATTACTATGGCCATGATCACATCTCCAGTGCATAAAGAGTATAATGAAAACACTATTCAACACAGTCATACTGTAGCGTGCAGTGACTACTGGTTCTTTCAAAGACACAAGTTGATAAATAAGCAACATAAAATGGCCATGGGCTTTTCTAATGCTCAATAAAACCGATGTGAATGCACATTCACAAATGTAAATGTAATTGTCAATGAAGGGGGCAAAACACACTGACACTAGAGTAGGTTAGATAAATGTTTTTTACCTGTGAAAGCCAAAAGCCTGGACATAATAAGTATCCCTCTTTACACGCAGGCTGCGTCCAAAACTGAACCCTATTCCCTATATATGTCCTCTATTTTCCCTGTGGGCACCATCAAGTGTACTGCACTATGAAGAGAATTAGATATTTATTTACATGACAGATCAAAATAAAAAAGCGGACTGACCAATGTAGATATTTTCAAATCCATTCATCTTGACAGTTTAATATCAAGAAATATCCATTTGAAATATTTTGGACATCATAGCATTGCTTCATTGGGGCGGCAGTGGTTAGAGCGTTGGACTAGTAACCGGAAGGTTGCGACATCAAACCCCCAAGCTGACAAGGTACAAATCTGTCTTTCTGCCCCTGAACAGGCAGTTAACCCACTGTTCCCAGGCCATCATTGAAAATAAGAATGTGTTCTTAACTGACTTGCCAGGTTAAATAAAGGTAAAATAAAAAAAATATTAAAAAAATAGCAATCCTTGAGGGAATCTTATTTGTGTCAGAAAATGATATTCATACGATAGGCGCACTATACGAAACCTTGCAGAGAGAATATCCAAGTCACAATCTATACCTTTTGGAACCAAGACTTAAAAATAACTGATATTGGCACAAGATGGAGGAAGTGTTGGAAGTTAACTAACAAAAGTACAGTTAACAAAAATGTACTCTTAATTCAGTATAAACGAATGTAAATGATGTATTATACAAGAGACAAAATTCATAAATTCTATAGCACAACGACAAAGTCATGTCTTAAGAGCAAAAATAACAATGACAGGTGGGTCTGGGTAGGGGTGAGCAGGGGGTCTGGGCAGGGGTAGGCAGGGGGTCTGGGCAGGGGTAAGCAGGGGGTCTGGGCAGGGGTAGGCGGTCTGTGCAGGGGTAAGCAGGGGGTCTGGGCAGGGGTAAGCAGGGGGATCTGGGCAGGGGTAAGCAGAGGGGTCTGGGAAGGGGTAGGCAGGGGGTCTGGGCAGGGGTGAGCAGGGGGTCTGGGTAGGGGTAAGCAGGGGGTCTGGGCAGGGGTAGGCAGGGGGTCTGGGAAGGGGTAAGCAGGGGGTCTGTGCAGGGGTAAGCAGAGGGATCTGGACAGGGGTAAGCAGGGGGTCTGGGCAGGGGTAAGCAGGGAGTCAGGGCAGGGGTAAGCAGGGGGTCTGGGAAGGGGTAAGCAGGGAGTCTGGGCAGGGGTAAGCAGGGGGTCTGGGCAGGGGTAAGCAGGGAGTCTGGGCAGGGTAAGCAGGGGGTCTGGGAAGTGGTAAGCAGGGGGTCTGGGCAGGGGTAAGCAGGGGGTCTGGGCAGGGGTAAGCAGGCAGGTCTGGGCAGGGGTAAGCAGGGGGTCTGGGCAGGGGTAAGCAGGTGGGTCTGGGCAGGGGTAAGCAGGGGGTCTGGGCAGGGGTAAGCAGGAAGTCTGGGCAGGGGTAAGCAGGGGGTCTGGGCAGGGGTAAGCAGGGGGTCTGGGCAGGGGTAAACAGGTGGGTCTGGGCAGGGGTGAGCAGGGGGGTCTGGGCAGGAGGCTAAAGAAAACGTTGAATGTATTTCAAAGATTTCAAATAGTATAAACACAGGTGTAACGGCATTCCTCCTCCTCTTCTGAAGAGGAGAAGCGAGAAGGATCGGAGGACCAATGCGCAGCGTGGTAAGTGTCCATAACGTTTATTTAAAGACATAAACTGAACACTACAAAACAACAAACAACATAGAAAAGCACACATAGACTGCCCACCCCAACTCATGCCCTGACCATAGTAAAGGTGCGGACTCCGGCCGCAAGACATGAACCTATAGGGGAGGGTCTGCGTGGACATCTGTCCTCGGTGGCGGCTCTGGCGCGGGACGTGGACCCAACTTCACAACAGTTTTTCTCAGCCTCATTGTCCGCATCTGTGGGCTGTGCTGGTGAACCGGGGACACCATGCGTAAGGCTGGTGCCATGTACGCCGGCCCAAGGAGATGCACTGGAGACCAGATGCGTAGAGCCGGCTTCATGGCACCTGGCTCGATGCCCACTCTAGCCCAGCCGATACGAGGAGCTGGAATGTACCGCACCGGGCTATGCACACGCACCGGGGATACCGTGCGCTCCACCGCATAACACAGTGCCTGCCCGGTCCCTCTCGCTCTCCGGGAAGCACGGGGAGTTGGCTCAGGTCTCCTACCTGACTTAGCCACACTCCGAGAAGGAATGGAGGACCAATGCGCAACGCGGTAAGTGTCCATAATGTTTATTTAAAGACATAAACTGAACACTACAAAACAATGAACCTGAAACGAACAAAACCGAAACAGTACCGTGTGGTGACAAACACACACACGGAAAACAAACACCTACAATTCAAAAGTGAAACCCAGGCTACCTAAGTATGATTCTCAATCAGAGACAACTAACGACACCTGCCTCTGATTGAGAACCATACTAGGCTGAACTCATAACCCCAACATAGAAAAACACATGTAGACTGCCCACCCCAACTCATGCCCTGACCATACTAAATAAAGACAAAACAAGGGAAATAAAGGTCAGAACATGACAACAGGTCTGATTTGTGCCTGTTTAAAATGCCTTTATCAAACAAATAAACACACACACCCACACACCATAATGTTGAGTCAATCAGTCCGGGCCAGCCAGTGTTGACGACGCCTCCCTCCCCTCGTTAGCTCTGACCTTGGTTGATAATAATGACACTAAACAGCCTGTGCCTGTGCCTGTGCCTGTGTGTGTGTGTGTGTGTGTGTGTGTGTGTGTGTGTGTGTGTGTGTGTGTGTGTGTGTGTGTGTGTGTGTGTGTGTGTGTGTGTGTGTGTGTGTGTGTGTGTGTGTGTGTGTGTGTGTGTGTGTGTGTGTGTGTGTGTGTGGTGGGGGGGGGTAACAACACCATAATTAAAGAATTATGTGGGAGAGCATGGTACGCCTCCCAGCATACACAATCACTCACCTGGGCCTGGGGAAGACTGCTAGGGTTTGATAACACACGCACACACACACATACCTAATTGTTTGTGCATAATTTTGAGTCAGACGGTGTTGCAATAGGCGGTGTAGCAACGAGATCAAGCTCCCCTATTCCCCCGTTCCCCAAAACAAGTGTAAATATTGGACATTAAATTGTTCCTCCCTGTATTATATTTATGCTAAAATGTTTATTCTATTCTACTGAGCCATTTACTTTGTGTTCATATTCTTATCTTGTATTATTTATTATTGTTGTTGCATTGTCCAGAAGGAACCTGCAAGTAAGTATATATGTGGACGGTGTATACCATGTGTATCCCGTACACACAACTAATAATAGTTTCCCTTCGAAATTTGGCGTATTGTGGATCAACATCTATTTTTAATGCATTCATTCCGCGTGGTTACAGGGTTAATTCAGGGTTAAAGAGAAACAACTCAAAGAGTTAAGTTTAGGTATTAATTCCTATCAGTTAAGCTTAGGGCTCTGTTTTGGGGAAGGGTAAAAACAAAATCATTAAAAGCGGCGTGCTTTACCATTTGGTATTATCAGTATTCACAGTATTCTCATGGCTTGCTAGAGCATGTAAACTGCCTTAGCGCAGTGGTCTGAGCAGCGTACTCTGGCTCCTGGCATCAAAGTATTCTCATGGCTTGCTAGAGAATGTAAACTGCCTTAGCGCAGTGGTCTGAGCAGCGTACTCTGACTCCTAGCATCACAGTATTCTCATGGCTTGCTAGAGAATGTAAACTGCCTTAGCGCAGTGGTCTGAGCAGCGTACTCTGGCTCCTAGCATCACAGTATTCTCATGGCTTGCTAGAGCATGTAAACTGCATTAGCGCAGTGGTCTGAGCAGCGTGCTCTGGCTCCTAGCATCACGAGTTGGATCCCAGTGCTAGGCAATCGTTTTTCTTTTTGGTGAACGCAGAGGAAGGCATATATCAACATTGTCAGAAATGTTTTAAACATCCAACATCACATTTCCAGTGATCAGTCTAGGTGTAGACCACAGGTGTCAAACTCATTATGGAGGGCCGAGTGTCTGCGGGTTTTCGCTCTTCCTTTGTACTGATTGATGAATTAAGGTCACTAATTAGTAAGGAACTCCCTCATCCGGTTGTCTAGGTCTTAATTGAAAAGAAAAAACCTGCAGACACTAGGCCCTCGATGTAATGAGTTTGACACCCCTGGCCTAGGGGTAGACTGCTAGGGTTTGATAACACACACGTATGCAGGCACACATTCACACACACACCAAGGCTGCACTGTATGGTCATGTACTTGGTGAATAAGTAAACTTGGTAAATAAGTAAATGTACTTGGTGAATAATTAAATGTTTATGAATCAAGATTACAAACCTTTGTATTCAAGGTAGAAGAATTGCAGAATTGAGTCTAGCAGATATAGTAGCATATAGTTAGTGTTATAGCACATAGTAGCATACTGTATAATATCCAATAATGTATAATTACTATATACACTCAGGTCCAATATGATTGGCACCCTTGAGAAAGATGAGGGAAAAAATAAGTATTAAATAAATGATTTAAATACTGAGCTATATTGTACGCTGTAGGGTTGGGAGGTATACCGGTTTGGGTTTTTACCACGAGACACTTGCGTTCAGTCTGCATGGCCAACAATGTTGATGACAGCAATGATGTTTTCACTTTTCTTCTTCATATAAATTCAGTAGTGTTCTATAATTAAACTATTAGGTTGTGTTGCTTACTTCTGCAAACTGATAGTTTGTCTTTTTTTTGGCAAGTTGGGCCTAAATCTTGTTAGCTGCTAATGCTAATCGCTAGGTAGCTAGCTAACAAATGTACTGAGTCAGAGCAAACATAATTAGTTATACAGCCTGATAATACCAGTGATGGTGCAGACCTACATCTGCATGTTGTTTGTGCAACAGTACCTTCTAAATCAAAGAGGAATGCAATAAGCATGAATATGTTAGCTACATGAAGGAACTAAGAGAAATTAGTCAATGTAGCCTAAGATTATAGGATCCCCTAGGAAACAATTATCAACACTTTGTTTCCTACCCTTTCACATAACTCCTCCCTGGGATTTTCCTTTGTTTTTATGTCAAACAACACTGTATTCAAAGTGCCCACTATCATATTCTAACTATAGAATTAGAATAATCATTCTACTTCCATGATTCCAACATTTTACCCAAGTGTTTTGCTCTAAATCATAAGTCAAAATCGCTATTGCAACATTTGGTTCAAAATAAGGTTTAGATTGTTTGCCCATATCGTGCAGCCCTACATGGCAGTGTGAAAATTACTTCAAATGAGTGCAGGAAATTCAGTAATTTCTGGAAATGCAGGAAATTATTTTGGGTTGAAGTTGGGTTGAAGTTTGGGTTGAAGTTGAATTGAACAGTATAAAACAATCAGAATGGAGAAAGACCCATTGAAATGTATGTGTTGCCACCTTGAGTTCATGCACTATTTACAAATTTAGAAATGTTATAATTTAAAAACATAAAATACTATCAAATACCATCAGACCGTCAATTTTGGGGAAAATACCGCACTAGTATGCTATACTATACTTATACAAATGCTTCTACGGTAACCTCCCCTTGCGAGGATTTTTCTAAAATGTTTTATGAGATTGGAAAACACATTGGGAGGGATCTTACACTCGTCCCCTATACAGAATATTTTCAAACATTTATTTTGTGATTTTAATGTGTGCTTGGGGTTATTGCCTTGCTGGAACATCTGGGCCAAGTTTCACCCTCCTGGTAGAGGCAACCAGGTTTTGGGGTAAAATATCCTGGTACTTGGTAAAGATCATGACACCATTGACCTTAAAAAGAGCCTAAAGACCAGTGGAAGCAAAATAGCCCCATGAAATGTTTTTTTTTTTCACCTTTATTTAACCAGGTAGGCTAGTTGAGAACAAGTTCTTATTTGCAACTGCGACCTGGCCAAGATAAAGCATAGCAGTGTGAACAGACAACACAGAGTTACACATGGAGTAAACAATTAACAAGTCAATAACACAGTAGAAAAAAATGGGCAGTCTATATAAAATGTGTGCAAAAGGCATGAGGAGGTAGGCGAATAATACAATTTTCAGATTAACACTGGAGTGATAAATGATCAGATGGTCATGTACAGGTAGAGATATTGGTGTGCAAAAGAGCAGAAAAGTAAATAAATAAAAAACAGTATAAAAACAGTATGGGAATGAGGTAGGTGAAAATGGGTGGGCTATTTACCAATAGACTATGTACAGCTGCAGCGATCGGTTAGCTGCTCGGATAGCTGATGTTTGAAGTTGGTGAGGGAGATAAAAGTCTCCAACTTCAGCGATTTTTACAGTTCGTTCCAGTCACAGGCAGCAGAGTACTGGAACGAAAGGCGGCCAAATGAGGTGTTGGCTTTAGGGATGATCAGTGAGATACACCTGCTGGAGCGTGTGCTACGGATGGGTGTTGCCATCGTGACCAGTGAACTGAGATAAGGCGGAGCTTTACCTAGCATGGACTTGTAGATGACCTGGAGCCAGTGGGTCTGGTGACGAATATGTAGTGAGGGCCAGCCGACTAGAGCATACAAGTCGCAGTGGTGGGTGGTATAAGGTGCTTTAGTGACAAAACGGATGGCACTGTGATAGACTGCATCCAGTTTGCTGAGTAGAGTGTTGGAAGCCATTTTGTAGATGACATCGCCGAAGTCGAGGATCGGTAGGATAGTCAGTTTTACTAGGGTAAGCTTGGCGGCGTGAGTGAAGGAGGCTTTGTTGCGGAATAGAAAGCCGACTCTTGATTTGATTTTCGATTGGAGATGTTTGATGTGAGTCTGGAAGGAGAGTTTGCAGTCTAGCCAGACACCTAGGTACTTAAATCAAAGATCCACCACCATATTTTATAGTCGGAATGGGGTACTATTTTGCATAAGCTTCCGTTTTTCACTGCCAAACCGTCCACTGGATTGCATGGCGGAAGAACTCTATTTTCTATGTCATCTGACCATATCACCGGTTCCAATCCAAGTGCCAATGCCGTTTAGCAAGCTCCAGGCGGTGCTATGGTCAGACAACATGAAAATAGAGCTCTTTGGCCACCTGACTGTGTACAGTTGAACATATTGTATTATTCTATAAATGAGTACATGAGGAACAAAGATATAATTGAAAAGTTATTTACTACATTTAGAATTGAGCTGAGCAAATCTTGCAGTCCAGATACTTTATATAGTATGATATACTTTCTAGAGGAACAAACACTGAGTTGTAAGGAAAGGAATGTCAGCTAACATGATAAACTCTCTGTAACAAGATTAAAAGTAATTTACTACAATATTGCCAAACAAAACCATCTCCTCCTATCTTTTTCAAGCAGAACAGAAATGAACAAAGTGGGCTTTCTTCTCCTCCTTTCTTGCTATCCGTCCTTCATTACTTCAACTTCCCATCCATCAACACAGACAAAATGGACGCCCCTGGCTTCTCTGTCTGTGTGTGTGTGTGTGTGTGTGTGTGTGTGTGTGTGTGTGTGTGTGTGTGTGTGTGTGTGTGTGTGTGTGCGTGTGCGTGCGTGCGTGCGTGCGTGCGTGCGTGCGTGCGTGTGCGTGCGTGCGTGTGTGTGTGTGTGTGTGTGTGTGTGCAAATCACTCATTATGTCTGTCTCTTCTGTACAGGATAAATACTTTTTTAAAGAAGTTATAACAACTGTTTCTTAAAAGTGGCAATATTTTTATATCACACACACACACACACACACACACACACACACACACACACACACACACACACACACACACACACACACACACACACACACACACACACACACACACACACACACACACACACACACACACACACACACACACACACACACACACACACACACACACACACACACACACACACACACGGGTACACACACACATAGGGTAATAGGGTAATTTATTAACTGCGCTGTGGTGCCTGTGTAATAATGGAATAAAATATGAAGAAGTAGAGAGAAGGGTGATACTGGGATGTGTTGCAGTCTACAAAACATTTAGCAGCACAACAGGAAGCTAATTTGTGTGTCTGAGGGTGTTAAAGTGACACACACATGTATGCCGAACACACACACACACACACAGACACACACACACACACACCTCTAAAGACACAGACACCCCTTTGTTTCGATAGTCATACCCTGGTAATGGTATCGCTCTACCCTGTTTCTCTGATGATACCTTTCTGGTAGGCAGGCCCCTGGATCTCAAATGGGAGTGTAATTCCATTGGTGGCTAGGTATATCTCTTGTGTGATAGATACAAAGTAGAGACAGAGAGAGGCGAGAGGGGAGAGAAAGAAACAGAGAAAGAAAGAAAGATTGAGAGAAAGAAAGATCTTGTTACTGCAGAGAGACACATCTGTAGGACAGCTCCACATGATTGGTGGGTAATTGGGTGTTAGAGCCTGTTGAAATGGAACACAGGAACACTCTAGAATACTCAGATCAACCGGGAAATTCCACTTTCATGGAAATGGCCGTGGCAAGGTCAACACTGGTCTTTGATCTCAGGCTGTGGCACCTGCTTTCATACAAGCCACAAACAAGTGGTTAGAGGGAGTCCATCCTAGCACTACAGATCTATTGTATAGAAGCCAACCCTTATGGTTGTAACGACCATGTCTGCATAGAACAGTTTTGGTAGGTAAAAACAAGTTGTCAAAAGGAGGCCAACCTAGCCAGGTCCCAGATATGTTTGTGCAGGGATTCCCAAACTTTTACTGCACATGACCCTAAATTCGCACCAGAATATGCAGGGTACCCAACTTAGATAGCTACATTACAATATTCCTTTGATCAAGAATGATTTATAGCATGTCACAGATGGCAAAATTATACCTTGTCTTCTTCACGATGGGTGTTATTTCTATCTGATCCATGCTTGTGTCCCAAATAGCACACCTATTCCCTATGTAGTGCACTAGTTTTGACCAGAGCCCTGAGGGCTACACTCTTAAAAATAAATGTGCAAGTAACACAATAAGGTTCTTGAGAGCGATGCCATAGGGGAAGCATTTCAGGGTCTATGAACGACCACAAATGAGATGGTTCTTTGAAGAACTATACAAAAATCTCAAACCAGAAATGTTTCAGCCCTCCAGGACAGGAATTTAATAGCTGCAGGGTTTTAAGCCTTATTTGCATATTTCCCAGGGTGCCTTTCGAGTGAATTTTAGAGTATACCGGTAGCACACAACACGGTTGTTGAGTTCATTCATTTTCAGTCTGACCATCACCAAGTGAATGAGATCCTAAGTGAACAAGTTGTCATTAAAATGAAATTCTTTAAGACAATACAACACATATCTCAAGGTCTTCTTTTGAGGGCCTGGTTATACCCTATTACAGTGGCTTGAAACTCCTGGTTTACAGGCCACATCAGACCTGCAAGTCACATTATGCTGGCTTGCAAAGTGATGTGTAATTCCTATTGGAATCCAGCCAGAGTTAGGATATCTAACAAGTGGAATTTCTATTCATCCGCAACCAGCATTCCGAATGATTGGAAGGGTTGGGAAGACTAAGATATGAGACTACCTTAAACATCTAAACTGGAACAACCATTTCAGTAAAGGGTGCAAGTCCAACTAACATTGGAATAGTTTAGAGAAATGTACGTTACTTATATTTGAGTAGCATAAGATTAATCAATCAATAGATGTACATGTAAAGACATAGATATTGAAACAAACTATTAAAAAGATCTACCTGCATTAGGAAATATGACAATGATGGGTTTTAAGTGTAAGTTTTACAGTCTTAATTTAACTCTTGATTTAACACTAGAAATGTTACACTGAAAAATCAACACTAGTTAACACTGGCCGATTTGCTGTGTGCTATGAAAAGGCCACATCTGCATGTTTCCATACAGTTCAAGAACCTTTTAGAATTCTGAAGAACTGTAGATGACACGTCAAGAACCCCACAGGTTTTTTAATCAGGCAAGAGTTCTCCAAGGACCCTTTAAAACCTCTTAAGGTATAGGGGGCAGCATTTTCACTTTTGGATAAATAGCGTGCCCAATTTAAACTCCCTGCTACTCATGCCAGGAATATAAGATATGCATATAATTAGAAGATGTGGATAGAAAACACTCTGAAGTTTCTAAAACTGTTTGAATCATGTCTGTGAGTATAACAGAACTTATGTAGCAGGCAAAACCCAGAGGACTAACTGTTCAGAATTTATTTTTTTTGGCCTCTGACTGCTCCCTCAGTTGTCTTTGCCAAGGGATATTTCTTAGGAACCTGTTTTCATGTCCTACCGCTTCCACTGGATGTCACCAGTCTTTGGAATTTGGTTGAGGTTATTAATTTGTGCAACGGAGAAGAAGCACATCCTGGAACAACGTTACATTATTGAGAGTTGCGCAAGACGTAAAAAGGAGCATGGTTTGTTTACTTCCTGTATTGAACACAGATAGCCCCGTCTACAATTTGATTGATTATTAACGTTTAAAAATACCTAAAGTTCTATTATAAAAGTAGTTTGAAATATTTTGGCAAAGTTTATAGGCAACTTTTGAAATGTTTTGTAGTGACGTTGCGTTTTTTGGCAGCTGTTTTTTTCTGGATCAAACTGGACATTTGGACATTTGGATATATATGGACGGAATTAATCGAAACAAAAGGACCATTTGTGATGTTTATGGGACATATTGGAGTGCCAACAAAAGAAGCTCATCAAAGGTAATGCATGTTTTATATTTTATTTCAGCGTTTTGTGTAGCGCCTGCAGGGTTGAAATATGCTACCCTCTTTTTTTGACATTGTGCTATCATCAGATAATAGCTTCTTATGCTTTTGCCAAAAAGCTTTTTCACATCTGACATGTTAGCTGGATTCACAGCGAGTGTAGCTTTAAATGAGTATATTACATGTGTGATTTAATGAAAGTTTGATTTTTATATAATTTTTTGAATTTGCCGCACTGCATTTTCCCTGTTTTTTCCCCAAGTGGGACGCAACCGTCCCCTATATCATAAGAAGTTAAAAGCTTTAAAATAACCATTAAAGAACCTTTATTTTCAGTGTAGGAAGCCATTGGGGATGCAGACCATATCTGGTGGAGCAGTGTATTCTATGATACGGAGTCATGTTAAAGTCATGCTCCGTAAAATGTATTAAATACATTAAAGAAAAGAACGCACAGATCCTGGATTGTCTCATTACCACTGATTCAATAATAATTTACAGACAGACAGGTTATTAAATAAAAAATGACTCCATGCGTATCAACAGTGTTAGGTAATGAGACTGGAACCACTGGAAAGAGGGGGAGGAAGAGGGAGGAAGAGAAGAAGGGGGAAGTAGGAAGAGAATGACTGGAAGAACGGGGGAGCTAAATGGAGGTAGAGGGAGAAGACAGGAACGTCCTGAAGGCTCGTCACAACATCTCAGTGTGTCAGTTGGCAGATCTCCTGCTTATCCAATCAGAGAGCTCCATTCATACAGTCCTTCCCACCTCCCACTGGCACATTGACTTAACGCATCAGAGCAGAACACTGTCTTTAATGTGGGAAGGCGTTGCAGTGGCATCGATAATGAGATGGCTGTGTGTGTGACGCGCGCACACACCCAGACGCATGCACACACACACACTCACTCACACATACTCCCTCGCCGGACCAATAGTTAATTAACCATAATGATGTAAACAACAACCCCGACAAACTCCGCCGCCAAGCACACACACACACACACACACACACACACACACACACACACACACACACACACACACACACACACACACACACACACACACACACACACACACACACACACACACACACACACACACACACACACACTTCAGGTGTGTCAGGTGTTGGAGGAGACCTCTATTTGATGGGGCTGCATATGCTTTTCTGTTTTCTGACAGAAGCAAGATTCTACAGATGGTTCCTCTCGTTCTTTCAGTGGTGCCATACATGAGAAGAGAGAAACACTGACTCGTTCAGATGAAAGGGAAGCCATTTGAATTCTTCTTCCTCCTTCCATAGGCAACCCTTGGGACCAGACCTCTCTGTCCTTGAACTACATAGAGGTGTTGCTATTTGTGGTGGTGCAGCAAACAAGAGAAACAAACATGTTTCTGCTCCCCTGAAACCTTCCACACTGTCACAGTGGATTATCGGGACCATATTGTTCTTCAGACATCTGACAGTTTAGTGAGGCAGCGTTGGGACTAAACTTCACTGTCCTTGTATTACATCCTGTAAGGTGTTGCTATTGATGGTGGTGTAGTTCAAAAACCAAAAAGTAACAGTGATCCTTCTACCCTTGTGACTCCTTACGGTACCGAGACCCATTTCACTTAACTATCTTCTACATCATCTTAGATTAGTCATGCGTAGAAATGCAAAGTGGCCAATCAAGAAATAATTGCTGCCAATAAAGAGTGGGTTCTCTGCATAGTAGTGATATTACCCGTTCTTCTCTTTCAGTTGTTTATTCTCTCTCTTCTCTCTCTCTAAGATGTTCGTCTGCCTGGGGGAATGCTTGGATTGTAAAAGGGACCAGAGAAAAAGAAGACAGAGGGATCACAGTTGTCTCATCTCTCCTCCCAAACTCCCATTGTAAAGCAGAGGGAATGAGAGCCAGAGAACAAGAGACAGGGAGAGACTGATCAGCCTATTATTATCTGATAGTGCTCATATTCTCCTGTTTAATTGATATGAAGCTCATTGTGGAACTCTTTTCTCTCTCCGTACGACTTGGGACTGTAATCTGTTTCACCAATATCATATCCACTGACAGTCTGACACTGTGGTGGGTTGGTTGGGGCTGTGAGGAGTGTTTCTGTCCTGTACTGTTGTCACAGCATTACACAGGGAGGGTGTTATCTAGGAGGATATTGCTCCCAGTCAGATTCTGGTTTATGCATGGGATAATAGGGCATAACACTCAGCCCTTTATGTGGCCATTAGTCACCTTACACATGGTTAAGTTCCTTGCTCAAGGGCACAACAGCAGTACCCTCAATCAATGTGTGGTTCGTACCCAAAACTAAGAACTTTCTGTTGCCTCCAGCAACCCTCTACCCCCCATCCCTCCACCCCTCCATCCCTCTACCCAACCAACCCTCTACCCCATCCCTTCTCCCCTCCAACGCTCTATCCCCCATCCCTCCACCCCTCCATCCCTCTACCCCTCCATCCCTCTACCCCTCTACCTCTCCATCCCTCTACCCCTCTACCTCTCCATCCCTCTACCCCTCCATCCCTCTACCCCTCTACCTCTCCATCCCTCTACCCTCTACCTCTCCATCCCTCTACCCCTCTACCTCTCCATCCCTCTACCCCTCCATCCCTCTACCCCTCTACCTCTCCATCCCTCTACCCCTCCATCCCTCTACCTCTCCATCCCTCTACCCCTCTACCTCTCCATCCCTCTACCCCTCCATCCCTCTACCCCTCTACCTCTCCATCCCTCTACCCCTCTACCTCTCCATCCCTCTACCCCTCCATCCCTCTACCCCTCTACCTCTCCATCCCTCTACCCCTCTACCTCTCCATCCCTCTACCCCTCTACCTCTCCATCCCTCTACCCCTCTACCTCTCCATCCCTCTACCTCTCCATCCCTCTACCTCTCCATCCCTCTACCCCTCTACCTCTCCATCCCTCTACCTTTCCATCCCTATACCCCTCTACCTCTCCATCCCTCTACCCCTCCATCCCTCTACCCCTCTACCTCTCCATCCCTCTACCCCTCCATCCCTCTACCTCTCCATCCCTCTACCCCTCTACCTCTCCATCCCTCTACCCCTCCATCCCTCTACCCCTCTACCTCTCCATCCCTCTACCCCTCTACCTCTCCATCCCTCTACCCCTCTACCTCTCCATCCCTCTACCTCTCCATCCCTCTACCTCTCCATCCCTCTACCCCTCTACCTCTCCATCCCTCTACCTTTCCATCCCTATACCCCTCTACCTCTCCATCCCTCTACCTCTCCATCCCTCTACCCCTCTACATCTCCATCCCTCTACCCCTCTACCTCTCCATCCCTCTACCCCTCTACCTCTCCATCCCTCTACCCCTCCATCCCTCTACCCCTCCATCCCTCTACCCCTCTACCTCTCCATCCCTCTACCCCTCCATCCCTCTACCCCTCTACCTCTACATCCCTCTACCCCTCCATGCCCCAGATCCACACAGCTCACCCCTCACCTGGCTGCATCTTAAAGGTTCATGAGACTGAAACTGATTTTAAAAAAAGGTCGCCTCACCACATAGATTTGTCATCCCTATTGATCTGATTCAGAATGTGGGCAACACTGGGCCAATTAGCTCCAAGTAGGAGATAGTGTTGCCACCCAATCACAACTAAGGAGCAGGGGGAGAGGTAAGGTAACAGCTCTTGCCTAGGCAGGGCCCTTGTTTGGAGGGATATCAGATGTATGAGAGGAGGGAGGAGGGAGGAGGGATCTCCAACAGTGTCATGTCACGCCCCCTGACATTTGAACAGGGAATATTCCGGAACTTAGTTTAGCCTTGTGAAATACTAGAATATGTAAAATGTGACATTTCCCCAAACCTCAAGAGGTGTAATCAGGGATGATGGGGGATGGAGGAGGTTGTCTCTAGAGTGGGGTCCCTGTGGAGTCTGCAGGGTAGGGGAGGATGTTTGAGGGTAGGAAGTGGTTAGAGTAGAGAGTCGTGGTGGAAAGGAAAGGCCCCAGAGCCCAGAGTAAGGCTACTGTGGTGAATTCGGCTTCTTCACAATCTTTCACAAGGCAACTAAAGATAAATCAGTGACAGTGTTCACTAACAAACAGCTTTCTATTTCTACTCTTCATATAATGAATTAAAATGCCTTTATTAGTATGGCATGTTCAATAGAAACAAAGTTTTTTTTAAACCGACGCGTTTCGGCTGCATGACCTTCGTCAGATCGTACTCTCTGCAGCCGAAACGCGTCGGTTAACAACGTTGTTTCTATTGAACATGCCATACTAATAAAGTTCCTTGGTCCTCCTTTCTTTTTGATGACCAATTTACCCCTTTTACCAAAGAGTACCTTCTGTCTACCAAAATGTACTATTGTGTACCTTAGTAGCACTTCCCTTCCTCCTCTTTCTACTAATAAATGTATGTTCTATTTTATTCCGTGCTGTAGTATTGTTGCAGATGCCAAGAATGTGAGAATCAATATGTTGTTAACTACAACAAACACAGATTTTGATAACACCAACTGTGCATGTTCACAAAGGTGTGGCTACAACATATGGCTATAACGCAAACACACATACACAGACCCACACACTCAGGCACACACACTCGGGCACTCACACACACACCATTTAAATGTTGAGACCACAGACCAGATGTTGCAGAGGAAAACAAAGATGTTCCCTGGTGTGTTTGGAATCAGAAAACAACATCCCAGGTATGTAACAATTCAGTAAGGGTTCAAGATCAGGTGTTCTATGATGTTCTAAATTCAAATGCTTGTCCAATCGCAAGACTATTGACCTCAATTACCAAGACTAACCTGTACCCCCGCACATTGACTTGGTACTGGTACTCCCTGTATATAGCCTTGTTATTGTTATTTTATTGTTGCTCTTTCATTTTTTACTGTAGTTTATTTAGTAAATATTTTCTTAATTATTATTTTTCTTAAAACTCCACTGTTGGTTAAGGGCCTGCAAGTAAGCATTTCACGGTAAGGTTCACACCTGTTGTATTCGGCGCAAGTGACAAATACAATATGATTTGATTTGATCTGTTAATGGACCAGATGGCGATCTGGGAAACTCACTGCTCAGCCTGAAGTGCCTCCATTTGCTCTGGCGAAAACCTTGCTATTGGGAAGACGCTTTGGGAAGGAGCAAGGCAGAGGTCCTGGGGTCGCGCCTGGGTATGTGGCGAATCAAAAGGAAGCAGCACTCGCTAAGCAAGCAGTGTCACATTACGACCCCAATGATTGGGGTTTCAATCCCTATGTCAACCCAAATTATATCTCCCCTCTCTTTACATTATTGTCCCAATAAAGCATAAATATATGACTTCAAAAATGTAAATACAGATGAGTTGTCACCAGCAATGTAGAAGTGTTGCGTATACCTATACTACATCACTGGTTGTCATCGTGATATTCTACATTATGAAGATAACTATAAGGTATATTACTAGAGTATCAGGTGAACTATAAAGTTAATTACTAGAGTATCAGGTGAACTATAAGGTATATTACTAGAGTATCAGGTGAACTATAAGGTATATTACTAGAGTATCAGGTGAACTATAAGGTATATTACTAGAGTATCAGGTGAACTATAAGGTATATTACTAGAGTATCAGGTGAACTATAAGGTGAATTACTAGAGTATCAGGTGAACTATAAGGTGAATTACTAGAGTATCAGGTGAACTATAAGGTGAATTACTAGAGTATCAGGTGAACTATAAGGTGAATTACTAGAGTATCAGGTGAACTATAAGGTGTATTACTAGAGTATCAGGTGAACTATAAGGTGAATTACTAGAGTATCAGGTGAACTATAAGGTGAATTACTAGAGTATCAGGTGAACTATAAGGTGAATTACTAGAGTATCAGGTGAACTATAAGGTGAATTACTAGAGTATCAGGTGAACTATAAGGTGAATTACTAGAGTATCAGGTGAACTATAAGGTGAATTACTAGAGTATCAGGTGAACTATAAGGTGAATTACTAGAGTATCAGGTGAACTATAAGGTGAATTACTAGAGTATCAGGTGAACTATAAGGTGAATTACTAGAGTATCAGGTGAACTATAAGGTGAATTACTAGAGTATCAGGTGAACTATAAGGTGAATTACTAGAGTATCAGGTGAACTATAAGGTATAAGGTGAATTACTAGAGTATCAGGTGAACTATAAGGTGAATTACTAGAGTATCAGGTGAACTATAAGGTGAATTACTAGAGTATCAGGTGAACTATAAGGTGAATTACTAGAGTATCAGGTGAACTATAAGGTGAATTACTAGAGTATCAGGTGAACTATAAGGTGAATTACTAGAGTATCAGGTGAACTATAAGGTGAATTACTAGAGTATCAGGTGAACTATAAGGTGAATTACTAGAGTATCAGGTGAACTATAAGGTGAATTACTAGAGTATCAGGTGAACTATAAGGTGAATTACTAGAGTATCAGGTGAACTATAAGGTGAATTACTAGAGTATCAGGTGAACTATAAGGTGAATTACTAGAGTATCAGGTGAACTATAAGGTGAATTACTAGAACTATAAGTAATTACAGGTGAACTATAAGGTGAATTACTAGAGTATCAGGTGAACTATAAGGTGAATTACTAGAGTATCAGGTGAACTATAAGGTGAATTACTAGAGTATCAGGTGAACTATAAGGTGAATTACTAGAGTATCAGGTGAACTATAAGGTGAATTACTAGAGTATCAGGTGAACTATAAGGTGAATGGAGTAACAATACAGATCAGCACATGCCCACTGATCAGCAGTAAACCTCTCACTCTCCTATCACATTTAACGACTCACTTTGCTTCAGCAATCAGAAGCCAAGTGTGTCACACAAACACATGCACGCACAGACACACAGACACACACACACAATAAAGCCTTTATCCTCCCCTACACCATTACATAATTAAATGTAGAGTCCCTTACACTCCACAACTGATAATTTACGAGAAGAGGGGGAAGAAAATAGGAGCATAAAGTTTGCACACGGTGTGAACGCTCTTTTCAGTGTATAAATGAAACGTAATGAATCACTAGGGATCCAGGACAGAAATGGAATAGGGTGGGAGTGGGGAGTCGTTAACTTTACTGTTAAAATCCATAAATAATTGCAAAGCACAATATGTTTAACTACGCTCATAAAACACACGCAGTCACTTCAACTTTGAGTCGGTACAAGGCTATACGCAGAACATGGTGGGTAACAGTCATGCTTATTCTAATTTAAACAGAATTATATACATTACAGTATCCTAGTGCACCTTCTAAAATGACAATAGTGATATGCCTTGACTGGGGTAACACCAGACAGACAGACAGACAGACAGACAGACAGACAGACAGACAGACAGACAGACAGACAGACAGACAGACAGACAGACAGACAGACAGACAGACAGACAGACAGACAGACAGACAGACAGACAGACAGACAGACAGACAGACAGACAGACAGACAGACAGACAGACAGACAGACAGACAGACAGACAGACAGACAGACAGACAGACACACACACTCTCTCTCAGCTATAGCTTGGGAAATATGTGTCAGAGCCTGTTAGAGAGTGGTGAGCCTGTTAGAGAGTGTCACAGTACGAAGAAGAAGAAGTGTTTACTGTGTTGCTAGCATTGCTAGGGATGTGGTTGGAGGGGAGGGAAAGGCCTTTAGATGAATGATGACGAACACAGTGAGCCAAAAAAGCTGCCGTTTAACCCTGTGACTGCAGCTGAAAGCTGTGTGTAACAGGAGAAGAGTTTCGGTGTCTGTCTCGGTCTCTGTCTCGGTCTCTGTCTCGGTCTCTGTCTCGGTGTCTGTCTCGGTGTCTGTCTCGGTGTCTGTCTCGGTCTCTGTCTCTGTCTCGGTCTCTGTCTCGGTCTCTGTCTCGGTCTCTGTCTCGGTGTCTGTCTCGGTCTCTGTCTCGGTCTCTGTCTCCGTGTCTGTCTCCGTGTCTGTCTCGGTGTCTGTCTCGGTGTCTGTCTCGGTCTCTGTCTCGGTCTCTGTCTCGGTCTCTGTCTCGGTCTCTGTCTCGGTCTCTGTCTCGGTGTCTGTCTCGGTGTCTGTCTCGGTGTCTGTCTCGGTCTCTGTCTCGGTCTCTGTCTCGGTCTCTGTCTCGGTGTCTGTCTCGGTGTCTGTCTCGGTGTCTGTCTCGGTCTCTGTCTCGGTCTCTGTCTCGGTCTCTGTTCAACCTGCTCTGTCTAGAAAAGGATGTGATGCTAGCCCCTGAACTCAATGAGAAAATGGGAAGGCCCAAAGCAGCACACTGACTGAACACTGCAGGACACAGAGTGACCAGCACAACAGCTGTTGACGACAGCAGATCTACAAAACCCAGCTGGACAGCACTAGGTGACCTCAGCCAACAATGCCTGAATTGCTAGCTGGACCCTAAAGCACCGGGCTGGGGGATAGTGGTGAGACCTCAGGCCTAGGTCTCTGGGTCTGTGGCCTGTACAGCCACTGACTGTAGCCTACTGGTGACCGACCATAGTCCCCCAGCTGGGCCACCGATCACAGGACGCCCATATGGTCAACCGAACAACAGAGTATTAGGCTGGGGGATAGTGGTGAGACCTCAGGCCTGGGTCTCTGGACCTCTGTAGCCTATATACTCAGCCTCAGCCTCAGACCTGCCTGGCTGGCCAGAGGAGAAGAGAAATGTTTAGCCACTGTTGGAGGACGATAGAAGTAGATCTCAGAAATGCTCAAGTAGCTGGCCTGTTAGGAACACATTCTTAGAAAAGGACCCTGTTTCTGCTTATAGTGTATCATTTGTTACAGAGGCGAGGACATTCAGGTGAAATAATACACAGGAGAGAAATATGGCCTCAGAGAGAGCCCTGACAGATAAAGATTAGAAATGAATGTAGATAATAATAATACTGTCCAGCCTAGTCGATGGTGAAAGCTAATAATACCCTGAGCCAGAACACATTAGACGGTCCCTCCCTCCTTCCCTCACTCCCTCCCTCCCTCACTCCCTCCCTCCCTCTCGTGCGCGCACACACACACACGTATACACCCACACACAGTCCTGAGAGGATAAGAGAGACAGATTGGGATCTTTACTGTAACGCTTCCAGTGGTGCTATCAACCCTGGGCTGGCTGGCTGGGACCTGTCATTCACAGCAATGTGCTGACTGAGGGAGGGAGGCTTATGCCTGTGCTTATGTCTGTGTGTGTCTGTGCATCAGTGCATGCGTATATTTCTAGACCTTGAGGGCTTTCATCCCAGAGAAGCAAAGGATTGTGGGACAGATGCAGGGTGAACAGGACTAGAGGATTGTGGGATAGATGCAGGGTGAACAGAGATAGGGTATTGTGGGATAGGTACAGGGTGAATAGGGCTAGGGGAGGTGGGATAGGTGCATGTTGAACAGGACTAGAGGATTGTGGGATATATGCAGGGTGAACAGGGATAGGGGATTGTGGGATAGGTACAGGGTGAATAGGGCTAGGGGAGGTAGGATAGGTGCAGGGTGAACATGACTAGAGGATTGTGGGATAGATGCAGGGTGAACAGGGATAGGGGATTGTGGGATAGGTACAGGGTGAATAGGGCTAGGGGAGGTAGGATAGGTGCAGGGTGAACATGACTAGAGGATTGTGGGATAGATGCAGGGTGAACAGGGATAGGGGATTGTGGGATAGGTACAGGGTGAATAGGGCTAGGGGAGGTAGGATAGGTGCAGGGTGAACATGACTAGAGGATTGTGGGATAGATGCAGGGTGAACAGGGATAGGGGATTGTGGGATAGGTACAGGGTGAATAGGGCTAGGGGATTGTTGGATAAGTGCAGGGTAAACAAGACTAGGGGATTGTGAAACCAGCAGGGCCCGTTCAGCAGAACCTACCTCACTATGGAATGGTAATGCATGAAAGAACACACACACACACATTCAAATGCACACACACACTGGTGTTTCATTTCAGAGCCCATATTACACATCATTACATAGTGACCTTTACAACAGAGACATAAGCATGTTTACCAAACCATCATCACCATATCATTTTAAACAGGGGGTTTCAACTCCAAGGCTATTTCAAACAGGGGGGTTCAACTCCAAGGCTATTTCAAACAGGGGGGTTCAACTCCAAGGCTATTTCAAACAGGGGGGTTCAACCCCGAGGCTATTTCAAACAGGGGGTTATAATTCCAGTGCTATTTCAAACAGGGGGTTATAATTCCAGTGCTATTTCAAACAGGGGGTTATAATTCCAGTGCTATTTCAAACAGGGGGTTATAATTCCAGTGCTATTTCAAACAGGGGGTTATAATTCCAGTGCTATTTCAAACAGGGGGGTTCAACTCCAATTGTTATTTTTTGACAACCACAAATAGTCCCACAATTTGATGTTTTCCTTAAGCATCTGTCATTAAGCTATTTTTGGCTGGGTGGCTACAATGGGGCTGATTCTCTCTATCTCTCTGCCAGTGTGGACAGATAGTGACAGGGCTGCAGACTGCATTTAGTGTCCTTCATCCCTTAGTCACACACACAAACACACACACAGTCTTGTACAACTAACCTTATGGGGGGACACAATTCGGACTCATTCAAAATCACATTTTCCCTAACCCTTAATATAACCCTAGCTCCTAACCCTAAAACTAACCCTAGCTCCTAACCCTAACCTAAACCTAATTCTTACCTTAATCCTGAACTCCCTAGAAGTAGCATTTGACCTTGTGGGGACCAACAAAAGTCCCCACAAGGTAAAATGTATGTTCATTTACGATTCTTGTGGGGACTTCTGGTCTCCACAAGTATAGTTAAACACGCACACACACACACACACACACACACACACACACACACACACACACACACACACACACACACACACACACACACACACACACACACACACACACACACACACACACACACACACACACACACACACACACACACACACACACACACACACACACACACACACACACACACACACTCCCCAGCTCCCAGACGGCTACAGAAGTGTTTTGTAGTCACAACACACTATCTGACTAATCACAAATTGACTGTTGAGAAAACCGCTGCAAGCCAAGCAGACTGGTGATGAATGTGATGACTGGTGTCATATGGTGGGATTACCCAGCCAGCCACATACCGGGTGCATCCTCCAAGCATAGAAATAGATGGTCCAGCCACCACACAACATTGACTTGAAGGGGAATGTCCGTTCTAGTATTTATTTTTCTAAGTCTTCTAGGACCCAGACTCAGAGACCCAGAGACCCAGAAGAAAGGACACTACCCCCCCAGCCTGGTGCCCCAGAGTCTGGGAAGCAATTCAGGGGTACTGGGTGTTGTGGGCTGAGGTCACCCGGTGCTGTCCAGCTGGGCTTTGTAGGCTTGCTGTCGTCGACAGCTGTTGTGCTGTTCACTCTGTGTCCTGCTGTGGTCAGTCAGTATGCTGCTTTGGGCCTTGGCGGGGCTGTGACAGATTGTTCTCTCACCCGGAGAAACAACACCCGAGCCTGAGAGTCCTGCTGTGGGTCCAGTGAACAGGGTTATAATAGGAGTGTGACCAACACAGACACACACATGGGGTGTGAATGGAAGGCAGGCACACGCACACATATTGGGGATTTCATATAAATACGCGATTCTCCATCAGCACTAGACTTCCTCTATTTTGTCGGGTTCAGGGGCTACCATCTAGCCATCTGATATAGCTTGGACAGAGAGGGGGTATTAAGCCTTCACACTGCAGGCCTTAATGCTCAAATCAGTTTTGTTTTTCAAATCCATTTTGGAATACTGTCTCTCCAAACAGCAAGTTACAACCCCAAATCCGATTTGTGTGTGTTCAGACAGCAGTCATTTGCTGACATGGCTATGCTTGTTGTCATAGTAATGACGGGTGTGTGCACAGTGCTGTAGGCTGATTGGGTGGTGCTCATGCTTCCTATCACTCAGACGTTACGTATCAAGCTAAGGTGACAACAATGCCTGTCATGGATGTTTCCCAGTTGCTTTGAATGAGCGAGGGGTGTTAAACTTTCTGCTGCAGTCAGCTGCAGTCACAGGGTTAAACTTTCTGCTGCAGTCAGCTGCAGTCACAGGGTTAAACTTTCTGCTGCAGTCAGCTGCAGTCACAGGGTTAAACTTTCTGCTGCAGTCAGCTGTAGTCACAGGGTTAAACTTTCTGCTGCAGTCAGCTGCAGTCACAGGGTTAAACTTTCTGCTGCAGTCAGCTGCAGTCACAGGGTTAAACGGCAGCTTTCTTGGCTCAGGCTGGTCATCATCTTTCATCAGTAGGCCTACTCTCCATCCTCCTACTCTCCATCCTCCTACTCTCCATCCTCCTACTCTCCATCCTCCTACTCTCCATCCTCCTACTCTCCATCCTCCTACTCTCCATCCTCCTACTCTCCATCCTCCTACTCTCCATCCTGACGACGCTCCAGTTCTCCTGATCAAATAGCTTTCCACTGTCAATGCATCCTGCAGACTGCTAGAGACACAGCAAACTTCTTCCTCTTCTTCTTTTTCATAAAGGCTCAATTGCTTTTAAAAACCATACCAAACCATATCTCCACTTTTTTTATTAAAGGTTGACGCACTTCCCCAGTCACTCTCTCCAGGTCCAACCAACAATGGGAGGTTGTCTACTCTATGGGTGACTGTGTTTGGCATGTTGTTCTAAGTCCATTTAGCAGCACGTGTCTATGGCTTTATCTGCCTGAAAAGTGGGTTTGGGCCCTACAGTACAGGGATTAGCTGCCCAGGCCAAGTGTGTTCTAATCTTTCATGCTCTGGTTTATTCTGTGTTACATTTAGTTTTGACTTGTATCTCTTTGTAATGCCCTGGAATCCCCATTAGGGAGCCCAGTGTCTAGCACTTTCAAAAACACACACAGACGCATAGACAGACTCACACAAACATGCACGCATGCACACACACACACACAAACACATACTGGCTATTTGCCTGTCTGTTGTGGGTTTCAACTGGGCTCTCCCACTCTGATCTAGCCCACAACACAGTCCAACTCAAATGAGCTTAGCACTGACCAGGAACTTGGAATGATTGTGAGTCTGAAACAAGGCTTATAAACAACAGAACTTGGAAGCAGAACTTGCACCTAAGGAACTACTATGAATTATAAACAAAATAACTTGGATCCAAGAATTTGTAACAAAAAAACTTGGAACTCTCACACCTAAGGACCCACTGTGGCTAATAGTTCACCTCTCTCTCTCTCTCTTTTGAAGTTTAAGTGGATAGACGGGGAAGCAAAATACCAATGGAGGCCACATCACTGTTAGAAGAAAAGAAAGAGAGCGAGAGATGGAGAGAAGGAGATACCTTTTTACAATATAATGACTAGTATTTATTATTCATTATTTTATTACTTGTACAGTATATTGCATACATTGTTGCTTCAATTTGAATTTTAGAGAGCGAGAGCGAGAGATAGAGAGCGAGAGAGAGAGAGAGAGAGAGAGAGAGAGAGAGAGAGAGAGAGAGAGAGAGAGAGAGAGAGAGAGAGAGAGAGAGAGAGAGAGAGAGAGAGAGAGAGAGAGAGAGAGAGAGAGAGAGAGAGTAAGAGAGAGAAAGAATGGAGGACACATCACTGTAAGAGTGAGAAAGGAGAAAAACAAATAACTATTTCTTAATAACAACAATAATATAATAATATAAGATAACAAATGTACAAAATACAGGGTCTGTAAAATGTATATAGGTTCCGAACGTTTGTGAATTAGCACAGTTACAAATAAAAATCAAACTGGATGAACATCAGAAATAGAGGAAGGCCAGGACTAAAAACAAACTAAATATAACTATTGTAAAATAGATTGTTTCTGTAAAATGTATATAGTATGTATAAGCTGGAAGTAGAAGCCTAAGTGTTATTGTTTATTAGTTTACTCCAGTTGGGGGAGGGGAGGTAGGGTTTGCAGGGAATAATAAAGGTATATTGAAGAAAAATGTGTACATGTATGTATATATATATGTGTATATGTATGAATGTTTTTGTGTATATATAAATATAGAGAAAGTATTGACTTTGGGGGTGTGAATAGTTATGCACGCTCAAGTTTTCTGTTTCTTGTCTTATTTCTTGTTTGTTTCACAATAAAAATATATTTTGCATCTTCAAAGTGGTCGGCATGTTGTGTAAATCAAATGATACAAACCCCCCATAAAATATATTTTAATTCCAGGATGTAATGCAACAAAATAGGAAAAATGGGGGGTGAATACTTTTGCAAGGCACTGTCTATGGATATATATTTACCCCAAAAATATACAGGGGATTGGAAATGATGCAGACAATTCCATTGATGGAAGCAACAATCTATGTGCAGTATTAAAGCTGATCCACACCATAAAAAACGTATTTCTTTAATAACGGAAAATAGAAACCTTTCTCGGTTGTCCTGTTCATAGCCAATGGAAGAAAAGTCCACATGGTGCGTGTGTGTGTTCATGCGCTCGCATGTGTATGAGTAAAGTAAAACTGTATATGTGGTAGATAATTCCAGTCTTAGTAGGTCTCATCATCCTTCAAGACTGGACCAGTCAATCACAAAACTTCAAAACTAGGTTTTGTCCCAAATAGCACCATATTCCCTATGTGGTGCACTTAGCACCCAATTCCCTGCTTTTGACAAGTGCTCATAGGGCTCTGGTCAAAAGTAGTGCACTATATAGTGAATAGCATGCCATTTGGGATGCACTGCCAGTGTTTTCACTCAAGGCCTAGCTCAATGCAGAACAGCTGTACAAATACCTTAGACAGGATTTCTAGCTCCCCATGAAAACACTGGTCTGTTTCTAATAAATATATACATATTGGGTAAATACATTAGATAAACTGAAATAAACACATGGAATGTGTTCCAGAAACAAAACACAGAAAGACTGCGTTCCAAATGGCAACGCATTCCCTTTATAGTGCACTAGAGCCCCATGGATCTTGGTCAAAAGTAGTGCACTGTTATAGGGAATAGGGTGACGTGCAAAGAGTAAACTGAAATGGTGGATAAAACAAAACCTAACACATGTATTTCTGAGGATTAAAGAGTCACAGGCTCTTTCTCTCTCCCCCCTACCATTCTCCCCCGACTGTTCTAAACACTCATATCTTGTGCTTGTCTCCACCCCCCACCAGGTGTCTTCCCCCATTACCCCATTGTACTTATACCTGTGTTTTCTGTTGGTCTGTTGCCAGTTCGTCTTGTCTTGTCAAGTCTAACCAGTGTGTTCTCCTGTTTTACAGTATCTCTAGTTTCTGTTTTCTAGTCCTCCCGGTTCTGACCATTCTGCCTTCTCAGATCCTGAGCCTGCCTGCCTTTCTGTCCCTTATTGACGCTGTTTTGGATTACCGACCTCTGCCTGACCTGACCCTGAGCCTGCCTGCCTTTCTGTCCCTTATTGACGCTGTCTTGGATTACCGACCTCTGCCTGACCTGACCCTGAGCCTGCCTGCCGTTCTGTCCCTTATTGACGCTGTTTTGGATTACCGACCTCTGCCTGACCTGACCCTGAGCCTGCCTGCCGTTCTGTCCCTTATTGACGCTGTCTTGGATTACCGACCTCTGCCTGACCTGACCCTGAGCCTGCCTGTCTTTCTGTCCCTTATTGACGCTGTCTTGGATTACCGACCTCTGCCTGACCTGACCCTGAGCCTGCCTGTCTTTCTGTCCCTTATTGACGCTGTTTTGGATTACCGACCTCTGCCTGACCTGACCCTGAGCCTGCCTGCCTTTCTGTCCCTTATTGACGCTGTCTTGGATTACCGACCTCTGCCTGACCTGACCCTGAGCCTGCCTGTCTTTCTGTCCCTTTGGACCCTGACGCTGTTTGATCCTGACCCTGAGCCTGCCTGTCTTTCTGTCCCTTATTGACTCTGTTTTGGATTACCGACCTCTGCCTGACCTGACCCTGAGCCTGCCTGCCTTTCTGTCCCTTATTGACGCTGTCTTGGATTACCGACCTCTGCCTGACCTGACCCTGAGCCTGCCTGTCTTTCTGTCCCTTATTGACTCTGTTTTGGATTACCGACCTCTGCCTGACCTGACCCTGAGCCTGCCTGCCGTTCTGTCCCTTATTGACGCTGTTTTGGATTACCGACCTCTGCCTGACCTGACCCTGAGCCTGCCTGCCGTTCTGTCCCTTATTGACGCTGTCTTGGATTACCGACCTCTGCCTGCCCTGGACCTGCCGTTTGCCTGCCCCCTGTTTTGTAATAAACATCTGAGGTTCTAACTGTCTGTCGCCTGTGTCTGCATCTGGGTCTTGTCCTGAGTCGTGTTATCCTGCCTCTTTTCAAGAAATGATTTGCTACACAGCCTGCTAAGGTGCTCAGTATTGTCCATGCGATAGTTTGTTCCATATGACTAAATTCCCCAAATATTTCCCTTGAGTAGTTTTTTTTCAAAGTTTACACAACTATTCTGCGTTGACATATGTCCGAAAATATGCTGACCTGAAATACAATTTAAGACACAATATTGACAACCAAATAGTGTTTACCCCTTTTTCTCCCCAATTTTGTGATATATAATTTGTAGTTAGTCTTGTCCCATCGCTGCAACTTCCGTACGGACCCGGGAGAGGCGAGCCATAAGTATCCCGAAACACAACCCTGCCAAGCCACACTGCTTCTTGACACACTGCTCGCTTAACCCGGAAGCCTGCCATACCAATGTGTCAGAGTCCAGACAACCAATTCTAAATCATATTAATTTGGAGTTGAAAACCAGCCAATGTGAACCAACGCTTTAAACCCCACAAACCAGTGTAATAGTGTAGAGTTATGTAACCCACACAGCCACTGACTTTATCTTCTCCTTAAGACTTTGAGGTCGAAATAAAAAAATATATACTTGGTTATGTGTCTGAAAACATTCTGGCCTGAATTAAGATAGCAAACCACCTGCCAAAGACAATATATCAACAGTAACTGATGGTAAATGTTAGCATCAATGTCCAGGTCACATCTAATAGTAACTTTCAACTAACATTATTTAGCTTTGGGTTGTGTTCTCAGAGGCACAGCCACTGAATGTATTTATCCCTTTCTTTGTGTTCCTTAATGTTTATAAATGTTTTCTCCTCAAATCATCTCTAAAGGAGGAAAACTACCTTGACATATGTCAGAAAATACGCTGGACTGAAAGACGCTGGACTGTTGGACTGAAATACGCTGGAATGCTGGACTGAAAGATGCTGGACTGAAAGACGCTGGACTGTTGGACTAAAAGACGATGGACTAAAGACGCTGGACAGTTGGACTAAAAGATGATGGACTAAAGACGCTGGACAGTTGGACTAAAAGACGATGGACTAAAGACGCTGGACTGTTGGACTGAAAGACGATGGACTAAAGACGCTGGACAGTTGGACTAAAAGACGATGGACTAAAGACGCTGGACTGTTGGACTGAAAGACGACCGGGCTGAAAGACGCCAGACTGGACTGAAAGTCGCTGGCCTGCTGGACTGAAAGATGCTGGACTGAAATACACTGGACTGCTGTACTGAAGGACTATGGACTGAAGGACTGCTGGACTGAAAGATGCTGGACTGCGGGACTGAAAGATGCTGGACTGAGAGATGCTGGACTGAAAGATGCTGAACTGCTGGACTGAAGGACGGTGGATTGCTGGACTGAAATATGCTAGACTGCGGGACTGAAAGATGCTGAACTGCTGGACTGAAGGACGGTGGATTGCTGGACTGAAAGATGCTGGACTGAGAGATGCTGGACTGAAAGATGCTGAACTGCTGGACTGAAGGACGGTGGATTGCTGGACTGAAATATGCTAGACTGCGGGACTGAAAGATGCTGGACAGCTGGACTGAAAGATGATGGACTGAAAGACGCTGGACTGCTAGACTGAAATACGCTGAACTGAAATATGCTGGACTGCTAGACTGAAAGACGCTGGACTGAAAGACGCTGGACTGAAAGACGCTGAACTGAAATATGCTGGACTGCTAGACTGAAAGACGCTGGACTGAAAGACGCTGAACTGAAATATGCTGGACTGCTAGACTGAAAGACGCTGGACTGCTAGACTGAAAGACGCTGGACTGCTAGACTGAAATACGCTGAACTGAAATATGCTGGACTGCTAGACTGAAAGACGCTGGACTGAAAGACGCTGGACTGAAAGACGCTGAACTGAAAGACGCTGGACTGAAAGACGCTGAACTGAAATATGCTGGACTGCTAGACTGAAAGACGCTGGACTGCTAGACTGAAATACGCTGAACTGAAATATGCTGGACTGCTAGACTGAAAGACGCTGGACTGAAAGACGCTGAACTGAAATATGCTGGACTGCTAGACTGAAAGACGCTGGACTGAAAGACGCTGAACTGAAATATGCTGGACTGCTAGACTGAAAGACGCTGGACTGAAAGACGCTGGACCGATGGACTTAAAGACACTGGATTGCTAGACTGAAAGATGCTGGACTGCTAGACTGAAATACGCTGAACTGAAATATGCTGGACTGCTAGACTGAAAGACGCTGGACTGCTAGACTGAAATACGCTGAACTGAAATATGCTGGACTGCTAGACTGAAAGACGCTGGACTGAAATATGCTGGACTGCTAGACTGAAAGACTCTAGACTGAAATACGCTGAACTGAAATATGCTGGACTGCTAGACTGAAAGACGCTGGACTGCTAGACTGAAAGACGCTGGACTGAAAGACGCTGGACTGAAATATGCTCGACTGCTAGACTGAAAGACGCTGGACTGCTAGACTGAAAGACGCTGGACTGAAAGACGCTGAACTGAAATATGCTGGACTGCTAGACTGAAAGACGCTGGACTGAAATATGCTGGACTGCTAGACTGAAATACGCTGAACTGAAATATGCTGGACTGCTAGACTGAAAGACGCTGGACTGAAAGACGCTGGACCGATGGACTTAAAGACACTGGATTGCTAGACTGAAAGATGCTGGACTGATGGACTTAAATACACTGGACTGCTGGACTGAAAGATGCTGGACTGTTGGACTGAAAGACGCTGGATTGCTGGACTGAAAGATGCTGGACTGCTGGACTGAAAGATGCTGGACTGAAAGACGCTGGACTGCTGGACAGAAAGACGCTGGACTGCTAGAATGAAAGATACTGGACTAAAAGACGATGGACTGCTGAGGGGCGCAGCACTCTAGGGCGCTGCATCTCAGTGCAAGAGGCGTCATTACAGTCCCTGGTTCAAATCCAGGCTGTGTAAGTCCCATAGGAGCTTCTTTAAGAAAACCAGTAGTGCACCTGCCTTAAAACCCTGAGACAGGTCATCTAGCAATAGCTGGACAGCTACAGTCTGATCAGGCTGTCAGGCTGATCCTTTGGAGTTGTGGCGAGTTCACACATCCACCTTCCCACAAGTGAGTTGTCTGGCAAATAAATACTTCTGCATCACTGCCACAAGTTGTCCCTCTGAGAGAGCATTTAGCACTGGGACAATGTGGTCACATGCCACAGGGAAACTTTGACGCCAGAAACTGTCAATAGGCTGGTGTTCCTGGCATGGAACTTGTGAAGAAGGAGGCAGTGAATTGTTAAACTGAGAAACACACAGACTGTCTGCTTAATGCTTGAAGAAGTTACTTTGAAAAGGTTTACAACTTGAATTCAGACTCTGCACTTCTTATATTTGGTAGGAATTTACATTTTTAATTACATCATGAGTACCTTAACTATTTTTTAAATTAAACTCCTATACCTTTGTTTATGTTTCATGTTTGCACAGGTTTACCGTAATGTGCAATATCCCCTTTCAGTTTCTATAAGGTTACAAGCAATATTTGGTCATTTATTAACTTTGAAGGGCTCATAAAATGCAAATATATATATATATATAGAGGAGTATATATATATATATATATATATATATATATATATATATATATATATATATATATATATATATATATATATATATATATATATATATAATAATAATAATATGCCATTTAGCAGACGCTTTTATCCAAAGCGACTTACAGTCATGTGTGCATACATTCCATACTATATATATACTCCATACTATATATATATACTCCTCTATATTATATATATATATATATATATATATATATATATATATATATATGTATATACACGCACACAGTATATCGTGATATTTTATCGTTATCAGTGGAAAATATTGTGATATGAATTTTAGTTCCCATCGTACACCCTTAGTGTGTACTCACCACAGAGCGCAGTCCGAACCCTTTGACCAGCTCCAGCGAGTTCTGGTAGCAGGCTGTCAGGTCCTTGGTCTCAGTTTCACCCACATGTCCCCTGGCCACAGGGCCCACAGTGTGGATCACATCTGGGAGAAGAGGGCAGAAAGAAGAAGAATATTAGCTAGCACACTAGTATGGAGGACAGACATAAGAAGAATATTAACTAGCACACTAGTATGGAGGACAGACATAAGAAGAATATTAACTAGCACACTAGTATGGAGGACAGACATAAGAAGAATATTAACTAGCACACTAGTATGGAGGACAGACATAAGAAGAATATTAACTAGCACACTAGTATGGAGGACAGACATAAGAAGAATATTAACTAGCACACTAGTATGGAGGACAGACATAAGAAGAATATTAACTAGCACACTAGTATGGAGGACAGACATAAGAAGAATATTAACTAGCACACTAGTATGGAGGACAGACATAAGAAGAATATTAACTAGCACACTAGTATGGAGGACAGACATAAGAAGAATATTAACTAGCACACTAGTATGGAGGACAGACATAAGAAGAATATTAACTAGCACACTAGTATGGAGGACAGACATAAGAAGATAAGGAACAGAAGAGAGGACATAAGAAGAATACTTTAGTTAGTTGTTATTTTACAGAAAACAGAAAAGTGACTTTTTTATTTCAACCCAATCTAACAGAGACACATACACACACCACACATTCTCATCTGACATGGGACTTGAACCGGCAACCCTCTTGTCGCTGAGACGCCTCTATAACAGACAGAGCATCCTTCAGTTCACTTTAGCTCCACTATCATTTCATCAGTACAGCGAGTGCAGCGAGTGCAATTCACACTCAGCAGAACTAGCCCCACGAGTGCCCAGGATGTGGGAATTCTGCAGTGAAACATTTAAGAGATAAGTACAACCATTGTTGCATTCTGTACAGAGCTGATTCCACCTGCTTGAATCTGAAGGCTCTTTAGAAAATCTGCTCTTTATGCTTCCTCTATCATATTATTGTCAGGAAATACGACAAGATAGGAGTATGTGTCTTCACATTAGGACAGTGGGTGAGTTTTGCCTAAATGAATACAGTGGTTTCATCCCAGATGGCTCCCTCTTTCCTATATAGGGCTCCCCCACAGGGCTCTGGTCAAAAGTAGTGCACAATATAGGGCATAGAGTTCAATTTGGGATGCAGCCATTTACTCAGTTAATGCAATGGCAGTGCAGATAGACAATCAATTACAATTTTCATACTATCTATTCAAATATTCATATCTCTGGCTTTGCTCTCCTCCGCTACTGTGGCCTGTGCATAGCAATGTGGGTGGCTGTCAATCATCCTATGTCATGTGCTCCAGTCTGGGCTCTAGCCAGACTGCAGAAGAAGAATATGCATGGATGGACAAACGGGGAAACAAATGCAAACACACACACCCACCTACGCTCGACGTACACACCCACCTATGTTTGACACACACACACACACACACACACACACACACACACACACACACACACACACACACACACACACACACACACACACACACACACACACACACACACACACACACACACACACACACACACACACACACACACACACACACACACACACACACCTACGCTCGACACACTCACAACTACGCTCGACGCACACAGCCACCTAAGCTCGATGCAAACACACAACTACGCTCGACGCACACACACAACAACGCTCAATGCACACACACACCCACCTACGCTCAACGCACACACACAACAACAGTCTACCTGTACTGAACAAAGTCTGCACCACAGAGAAAGAGAGAGAGGGAGGGAGAGAGAGAAAGGGAGAGGGAGCAGAGGGAGGGAGAGAGAGAAAGGGAGAGGGAGCAGACGGAGGGAGAGAATGACAGAGAGAGTACTGTTGGAGGAGATTGAGAGAGAAAGAAGGACATAGACAGGGAGAGAAAAATAATGAGGGAGGGAGAGAGAGATAGAAGATAAAGAGGGAGATGGGTTTCCCTAAAACCCTAAAATGTGTTTGACTCAGTCATTACATAATGATATTGAAATCATTCTCACCACATTGCATTTCAATTTACCTGTGAAAACGTTCGTTTGACAGCTGGCTAGGAAAAAAGCTTTTTTCTTTCATCTAATTCTCAAGCAACAAATTATTTTACTTACTAGCTTATACATCATCAAGTGATTTAGCTAGTACATCGTGACTGTTTCTCGAACAACATCACACAAATAATGTTTCTGAATAGGACACAGTCATTATATTTCAGCCTGCGCCCCAAATGGCACCCTATTCAGTATTAAATGCACGACTACCCTATGGGACTTGGTGAGAATTAGTGCACTCTATAAGGAATAAGGTGTCATTTGGGATGGAGACAATGTTTTTGAATAGAGCACATCAGTCATTGTAATTCATTGAATAGCGTTACTAGGTTTAAGATACATAAATCTCACTTTATAGGCTATTAAAGATTGATGACCATGACTCATTCATTACAGATCACACATCAAATACTCATTTCTGTTCTCTGAAATCTTAAACACCGTTAAATATATATATATATATATATATATATATATATATATATATATATATATATATATATATATATATATATATATATACTGCAACTCATCCTGAGCCACTTGTTGTGTATGTTTGTGTGTGTGTGCCAGTCTGTTTCTGCTTATTTTCCAAATCCTTAAGGACTTGTCATAAGGAATAGCCATGTTGTCAAGAGGAGCAGAAAAATGCTGGCAACCAGACTACCACTAACCTACCTGACCATTACCATTCTAACGTCATGGGAAACTGACTCCACTAACCTACCTGACCATTACCATTCTAATGTCATGGGAAACTGACTCCACTAACCTACCTGACGATTACCATTCTAACGTCATGGGAAACTGACTCCACTAACCTACCTGACCATTACCATTCTAACGTCATGGGAAACTGACTCCACTAACCTACCTGACCATTACCATTCTAACGTCATGGGAAACTGACTCCACTAACCTACCTGACCATTACCATTCTAACTTAATGGGAAACTGACTCCACTAACCTACCTGACCATTACCATTCTAACGTCATGGGAAACTGACTCCACTAACCTACCTGACCATTACCATTCTAACGTCATGGGAAACTGACTCCACTAACCTACCTGACCATTACCATTCTAACGTCATGGGAAACTGACTCCACTAACCTACCTGACCATTACCATTCTAACGTCATGGGAAACTGACTCCACTAACCTACCTGACCATTACCATTCTAACTTAATGGGAAACTGACTCCACTAACCTACCAGACCATTACCATTCTAACTTAATGGGAAACTGACTCCACTAACCTACCTGACCACTAACTTATCATCTAACTGTTCTTCATAGAATCCTGTATGAACGGTTCCACCAGGCTTATTAGCCTTTAAAGTTAAATTATTTTTTTGCAATTCATTACATGTAGAGTATCATAAGGCCTTTCTTTGAGGGCCCTAGTGATGTTACGCTTGATACCGGGACTCCGAAGCATGCGCTGAAATCGCTAAGCAGCTAACTTTGAAGCAGTGCGCCAATGCGTGTTTCCCTTTATCAGAAGAACGTCATCATCATGACCTCTGAAGCATCGTTTGATCCCGTGCTGTTTCAAACCGTGTTGCAAAATGCGAGATCCCACTGATTTCGCCGTAGTTCCAGTGCGTTCTTCGATTCTAAGCTGTTTTCAAACAACGACCACTGGACATCGTACTTACAAATCTAGTTAGTGTTTTGTACCAACAGTTTGACCTGACCGGTAGCGTACTATAGCAGGTAGGGTAGGGAACTATGGAACTATGGCAATCAGGAATGTGAGGGTATGAGGTCCAATCCTGTTGACTAGAAAATTGTGAAACCACACTTTCTTTCTGCACTGTTGTTCAAATCATTTGTTTTATTTAGAATAGTATGAGCTACTGTCTTAAAGGAAAATTCCGCCCCAAAACTATATTTTGGTATTTGTTTCATTACTCCATTGTTGACATAGTCCCACAATGTTTTTCTTGTCAGCAATCAAGTTTTCAAGATGCTGTGTGTAACTTTCAAAATACAGAAATTATCCCTGTATGATGTATTTTGCAGTATATGATGCTGCCTTTTGCATCATAGGATGCAAAATGCATCAAACAGGGAGGATTTCTGTATTTTGAAAGTTATATACAGTATCTTGAAAACTTGATTGCTGACCAGCAAAACAGTTTGCCATAGTTTTTGAAAAATAGTCAACTTGAAGGGAAAAACAGGAAGCATTATGGAAGATGCAAATTTGGGTGGTAAATCCAACTGATTATAGGCTACTAAAGCCAACAATTAGCTGCTATGCCACAGAGTTTTGATGATAACAGTGGAGAAAAAAGCATATCTGATAATCACTGCTATTTATCGGTGACCAGCAGATGTCACTAATGTGACTTGTGAACAGATAATGAAGCTCCTAGGAACAAACTGTATTCCGACACAATTTGGTGAAATCCTTCAGAAAGTTTTGGTTTCCCATCACTAGTTATATCCGGACACAGTGGTGTTAGGAAACTTCTGGTTTACAGTCCAGATCTGCAAGTTACATTCTGATGGCTTGCAAAGTGACATGTAATTCCTATTGGAATCCAGCTTGAGTTAGGATATCCAACAAGTGGATATATTTAATCAACCTGCATTCAGAATGACTGCCAGGGTAGGGAAGATTGAATACTGAGACTACCTCAATAATCTAAACTGGAACAACCATACCAGTAACAGGTGCACTAAGTCTAACTAACAGATTGGATTAGTTTAGAAAAAGATGTTATTTATCTTTGTGTAACATAAAATCTATCAACCAATCAATGAACATGCAAAAACAGAGATATTAAAACAAACAATTATGAAAATCACCCTGCAATAGAGCATGCTGGGAAATATGATATTTGGTTCTGTGTAGAACCATTCTTGCCTTCCTAAGAACACTTCTTGCTAAAAGAATCATCAAACAATCCTGTCTTTCAAAAACGGTTATTAGAATGTTAAAGGTTCTAAGTAGAACCCGTTGACTTACAAATAACCTTTGTCTTCCAAAAAGGGATCTTTAGATTAAAAAGGTTTTGGAACCCTTTTTTCAAAGAGTATAGAAATATTGTACACAGAACATAACAGTTTGAAATGTGCTCCATTCTCTGTGCATGCTGGATACACTCAAAGCCGAAAAGTGTCTCATTTACTTGGAACCAGCAACTCTTCAGTTCACACTAGTTTACTATCTTCCCACTAATATCCTTTGTGCAGATACAAACAGAAACATGTCCTTCACCTTTTAGGAAAAAAACTGCGTTGTATAAATATTGATCTGAAGTGGAGACGTAGAGGATATGAGCGGAGACATGGGTTCTGGCGAGATAAGAACTGTTTAAACTTTCATGAATTCACTGGTGGTCTGGTTATTGGTGCCGGCCCAACACTGTAATTGGCATGCTGCTCTGTTGTAGTGTTGAGTTTCTATTTATTATGGATGAAAAACAACTCTGAAGCACATGCAACGTACCCCATTAAAACCACATTGTGGTGTACATTGTGTGTGTATGTTGTGTGTTAGTGTGTGTGTGCTACTCTGGACACAATGCTTCAGACAGCTCCCATCTCATTATTGTCTCTACCAGCAGCAGCTTTGGTTAGTAGGAGATCTGATCCTGCGAACAGAAAACCTTCATATGAAGTAATCTTTTATAAGGTATCAAACTTTGCCCTCAAAAACTCTAATTCCACTTGCCTCATCTTAGTAGAACGCCACGTTGCATCCCTGTATATAACTGTCTTTAAGAAATGTCTCATTTAAAGCTGGCGACGCTGACTAGATCAAAGAAGCTACTTCACTTTACACTGTATAAGGGCTCCTGAAATAAAACGTTGAAGTGAACTACGAGAGGAAGCGGGGTGAGACAACTGATACACTGTGAGAGGAGTGCAGCCAGCTAGAAGATTTTATTACCAACCCTTTTTAAATCCAGCAAAATCCCATGCTTATTTGAAATTCCGTGTGAAAGCGTATTAGCAGAGCTATGAGAAAATTATGGAAATCACACTAAACTACCCGTTTGCAAAAATGTATGAAATGGTTCTGATGGGGAAATTGCTATGCACTGGGCATGAGAACTGGTGTGTGTGTGTGTCTGCTCACTAAAATGACACAATGCAATAAATGACCTATGCATGATTTGACCTTGAGGATGTCTTGGCAAAAGGTTCTTATTTGCACCTCGTACAAAGAAATGAATGAAAATAAATGAATGATTTTTTTCATTCTCTCTCTGTATTTGTTGGCTAAGGAGATGGTTATTTATGATTGGCCTGTGCTTTTCAATGAATATATTATACATATTACAATATTATACACTATACATCTTGTCCCAAACAAAACAGAACTCTGAGAATGCATGTGAAAAAGAAGCGGGGTTTGACAGGCGATTTATCCTAAAAATGTTTTCGTATTGTAGAATGTTCTTTCGCTTTTATCGCCCTCTCTTTATTCTCCTTCCTGACAGGCTTATTTCTGCAGATCAGTATATCTACATCACTGTCACAGGGAACAGAGATACAGAGGGACAGACACACATGCATACAATTATCCTCTGCAGGCTTCATACAAGAAACAAATAACTCTCCATCTTAGCAGGCGAGGTAGACACCATGAGAGCCATGATGGGAAAGGTACAAACCATGCTGATAGAAGACCAACAGTCATTCCTGGGCTAATAGGAAACGGGTTGGGTTGATTACTGGTATGATAACATACATTATCCAGGGTGTTGTATCTAGATCCTAATGGCCTGATGAAATGTTCTAAGCAGAGAGGGGTCGTCTGGGAGGAAGAGTAGGGCCTGCGTTGAAAGGACAAATAGATAACTCCTCAAACGATGTCTAGTAAGTCATTGATAACACATCACAAATCCAAAGTCAAATGCAAGGGGCATTGTTTATTGGGAGAATTATTCGTTTTTCAATTTCTCAAGGGTTTTTATTTCATAGCTCAACCAAAACAGCATTCGATGTATTATATTATTATATGGTATAGAATATAATACTGTAGGTATATACTTGAACTTCAAGGGTTGGCTGGAATGCTGCTTTCCCATGAATGCATCCAGTACAGAATAAGCCTGTGGGCAGTGGGGAAGGGAGGGCTAGATAGATGAATAGTCATCAGTAGTGGGTCCCTGTGAGGTGAGTTGTGTGCCTGGTCATGTCACCCTAAGCTAAGTGACCATAGCTGCAGATAAGTCAAATGGAAACACTGGACAGGAGCTGATCAGCCATGAGTGGGATTGCCAAGACAAGAATCCCGTAGACGATATGTGTGTGTGTGCGTGCGCCTCTCTGTCACCTCTCTGTGACCCATGCAGAGAGAGGAGACTGCTCACGGCCACACAGTCAACAGTTCTCCGATTGATCTGTTCTCATTACACATCTGAACGGTGCCATAAGATTTTACCCTGTTTTTCACTAGGAAACAAATGTGTCAGTAACATCAGTCTGCTGTTTACTGTGCCTGTACAACACCTGTACAACACCTGTACAACACCTGTACAACACCTGTACAACACCTGTACAACATTAACATGAGGCATAACGGAGAGGCCACTCATTAATACAGTAGATTTGTCAAACTGATTGGCCTATAGTCTGCATTAATATGATAAGACATAACATACTTGAATTTCAATAAATTGAGGTTGACGAAGAAGAAGAAAAAGAAGAAAAAGAGAAAGAAGAAAAAAAGAAGATGAAGAAGTTATTCTGCAGTGTAAAAGTAATGTACTGGGTTATTACTCGCATTCTACTCCTCTGCCTGCAATCCTATTACTCAGAACACTGATTGAAATCTACAGAATGTATTTCCTCTGCAAAGAGCTGAATGATTATCCTGTGTTTCCACCATCATGCAAATTCATCTTGTTTTCTTCATCATAACAATGTCTGTTGTCTAAAAGAGGCAGGTCTGCTTTCATACACCTTTTATTCCTTCCATTAAACTACATTTTTCTTATTTCATTTGTGTGCTGCATTCTCCTTTCCATACAATCCCTGACAAATGAATACAATAATAAATGAATTAACACACACACAAACCAATAAACAACATCAGGGACACGCTGATGCTAAACAGTCATACAGGGAATCAGAGTGGCTCTCCGTTATGCCTCATGTTAATGTTGTACAGGCACAATAAACAACATCAGGGACACGCTGATGCTAAACAGTCATACAGGGAATCAGAGTGGCTTGTTTTGTTATCCTCTCTCGGGTCTATTCAGCGGAATATAATGTGTGTCTACAGGAGAGTTGGGGATGTTTAATCCCTTCTGAGAACACAAATGAACGGGATGGGTGAGCACATCAGATTGATGTACAGTGAATGGAGAGGGGATTTGCTCGTGGAGTGTGTGTCTGGCATACAGTACCAGTCAAAAGGACACACCTACTCATTCAAGGGTTTTTCTGTTTTCTACTATTTGATGCTGGCCTTCTAGGCAGAGTTCCTCTGTCCAGTGTCTGTGTTCTTTGCCCATCTTAATCTTTTCTTTTTATTGGCCAGTCTGAGATATGGCTCTTTCTTTGCAACTCTGCCTAGAAGGCCAGCATCCTGGAGTCACCTCTTCACTGTTGACATTGAGACTGGTGTTTTGCTGGTACTATTTAATGAAGCTGCCAGTTGAGGACATGTGAGGTGTCTGTTTCTCAAACTAGACACTCTAATGTACTTGTCCTCTTGTTCAGTTGTTCACCGGGGCCTCCCACTTCTCTTTCTATTCTGGTTAGAACCAGTTTGCGCTGTTCTGTGAAGGGAGTAGTACACAGTGTTGTACGAAATCTTCAGTTTCTTGCCAATTTCTCACATGAAATAGCCTTAATTTCTCAGAACAAGAATAGATTGACGAATTTCAGAAGAAAGTGCTTTGTTTCTGGCTTGAGCCTGTAGTCGAACCCACAAACGCTGATGCTCCAGATACTCAACTAGTTTAAAAAATGGACAGTTTTATTGCTTCTTCAATCAGAACAACAGTTTTCAGCTATGCTAACATAATTGCAAAAGGGTTTTCTAATGATCAATTAGCCTTTTAAAATGATGAACTTGGATTAGCGAACACAACGTGGCATTGGAACACAGGAGTGATGGTTTCTGATAATGGGCCTCTGTACGCCTTAGTAGATATTCCATTAAAAATCAGCCGTTTCCAGCTACAATAGTCATTTACAACATTAACAATGTCTACACTGTATTTCTGATCAATTTGATGATATTTTAATGGACATAAAAAATGTTCAAGAACATTTCTAAGTGACCCAAACTTTTGAACGGTGGTATATGTTTCTAAAAATGTATTTATTTCTGTACTTAAATGCAGAGGTCAAGGCCAATGAATGGGCAGCTTTGTAAAGGATATGCTGAATGAGTGGACTCTGGCCTCTTTGATTCCAAGGTTTGAGGGTCAGTAAAACTGTGAAATGTATTTTTGAGAGTGTGGATGACACATAGTTTAATTGACCCTGTGTGAAACAGCATCTACATCTTCCACGTTGTCATCGATAAACAATAGTACAACGTTAATGGAAAGTTGAAAGACTTAACTTCACCAGGTGCGTCTTAGAACCTTGCAGCCACTTTGGGACTAGATACATTACATGAACAGCTACCATAAATAGTCTGGTCTTTGGGACTAGATACATTACATGAACAGCTACCATAAATAGTCTGGTCTTTGGGACTAGATACATTACATGAACAGCTACCATAAATAGTCTGGTCCTTTACCATATTTGCTTTATTGGTCATTTGCACAGATTCTGTCACAGTGACCATTCTGACACACAACACACACATCACAGCCTGGGAGTAGCTCATGGGCACTTAAGGGTAAAATTCATTGTCAAGGGCACAACAGCAGAAGTTAGTATACAGAGATATTGTTGCTGTAACTCTCTGGCTAATGCATCACTCGCTGCAAAGTTCCTGCAGGCAGCTCAGGGTTTCTAATATCGGCATGCCTTTCTAATCTCTAAGCTACTGCCACCCCTATTCATTTAGCTCTTTCCTCACTCCCTTGCCTTTGTTGAAACAATTGACCTGGCTTATCAACCCTTCCTTCAAAGTATTTAATTTAGAAATGTGTGTGAAACTATCCCTTCAAATCTCCCCCCTAACAGTTAAGCCTAGTGGTTAAGAGCGTCGGGCAAGCAACGGAAAGGTCGCTGGTTCAAATTCCAGAGAAGCAAGGAGGCAGTTAAACCTCCAACAACTACTGCTCCCCGGGTACCTGAAGATTAAGTCAGTCCCCTACACCACTCTGTTTTAGAGGGTTTGGGTTAAATGTGGGATACTTTTTTAAACATTTCGGTTTAATGCATTCAGTTGTGGAACTGATTAGGTATCCCTTCTACACTTTTTTTGCAACGGAAGAGATGGCCCAGGAAACATTCTTTCTTTGGACGACTCAACTATAGCCTGACGTTAAAGAAGAAAAAACAAGCCTTACAGGCTGTGAATATTCTGTAAACGTTAGAGGGCCGCCCAGACGAGCAAGTGTCTCAACAACATCTGGCCGGATGTGGTCAAGACAGTCGACATAGTCTGACAGTTTCCTCGTCTGCTGGATAGTCCAGGAATGGTGGGTTAAATTTTTTACAAAAATATTAGAATTAAATTTTATTCAGTTTGCTGTCATGAACTAGCCTGATGACGCGACCCACGTGACTCGCAGACCAGGATGAACTGTGACCACACTGGTCTGGAAAGGAGGCTGTTTGTTAATGCAATATTCTCTAATAAATTGTGCAACGGGGTTTGATTGGTGCTCTCAAAGTTTTTTTCCCCTCTGGTTTCAAAATCCAACCATTGTGATAGAAGGGGGTGGTGCTCGGTGGCTGTGAGTGTTTGAGTGAGAAAGACACAGAGGGGAGAAAACCAGTCAAATCACAGCCCCCTTCATTATCTACACATTGTGCCCTCAACATCAAAGAGCCATACCAGACTCTGAAGTAAAGAGGACTTTGAGTTAGACGTTAGCCAGACTAGTGATTAACTGCAATGGAAAAAAGTCATTGTTTGTTTGGCTACAACATAACACAATTTGAAGTCATATGGGGAAGAGTCTCACAAGCATTAGAAACAGCATTGGGTGTGAATACGGTAAGAACATACGGATCTGAGAAAGTGTTATGCCATTCATGTTTGTGGATATGTATGTACAAACTAAGTTGTCTAATGTTTGTGGTTATGTATGTACAAACTAAGTTGTCTAATGTTTGTGGTTATGTATGTACAAACTAAGTTGTCTAATGTTTGTGGATATGTATGTACAAACTAAGTTGTCTAATGTTTGTGGATATGTATGTACAAACTAAGTTGTCTAATGTTTGTGGATATGTATGTACAAACTAAGTTGTCTAATGTTTGTGGATATGTATGTACAAACTAAGTTATCTATTGTTTTTGTCATATGAAAATGTTCAGTTGTATATTGTGTTTATCAATGTATGTTTTTGCTTTTCCAAAAAACTAAAAGTAAAATAAAATATTACAAAAAAAGAAATTGTCTGCTTTACTACAGATTGTTGAGGACTTCTACACTTTAAATCCAGACTGCTTGGAGACACTCATTGATAACTGGATCGGGGCCCAAAATCTTCTCTTCAAAGTGCGGGTATAGTTTCAAATGACCCTGCTGGTGATGTCTCAGATGCTCATTCATTTTGAGCCTGAAACAATCAAGTAATTCACTAAACATGATTCTCTCCAGATACATTCCGACCTAGATTCTGAGACCAGAAAGTCCTTCATTGACTTGCAGCCTGTACGTTTAAATAGTGGATAGGCATAGGTAGATTGATGGGGAATTAGATGATAGCATTTGTAAATCTTGATTGAAAAAAAAAACAGTATTCCAAAATCTGTTACGCATAACTGCACACTCCAAGACATTACATATGTTTCCATCCAATTTGGAACAGATAGTCTCAAATCTGCATAAAACAATATGCACATTTTCCTACCGGCAAATGGATAAAAAGCTGTGCGTGATCACGTAGTGGCAGTGGTGGAAAAAGGATAAAAAGCTGTGCGTGATCACGTAGTGGCAGTGGTGGAAAAAGGATAAAAAGCTGTGCGTGATCACGTAGTGGCAGTGGTGGAAAAAGTACCCAATTGTCATACTTGAGTAAAAGTATAGATACCTCAATAGGAAGTTACTCAAGTAGTGAAAGTAAGCCAGTAAAATACTACATGAGTAGAAGTCTAAAAGTATTTGGTTTTAAATATACTTATGTATCAAAAGTAAATGTAATTGCTAAAATATACTTATGTATCAAAAGTAAAAGTAAAAGCATATGTTATGCAGGTGAAGGAGGACCCAAACGCGACTTAACAGAAACAGAGTTTATTAATGCTCAAAACCGAATAACTGAAATCCTCTAGATAGTAGAGGGGAAAACAACTGGAGAAGCGGCCACAGACTGCAGGTCGCATTCCAACACGCAGGCCGTAGTCAACTGAGACACCTGCTCACACGCAGCGTCTGAAGAAGGCACAAAACACGACAGGACAGGGTGATACACAATCACGGCAAAAAACACGACAGGACAAGGCGAAACGCAATTACAGCATGGAATACAAAACAAGGAACCGACGGAACAGGAACGGATTACAAAGGAATAAATAGGGAATCTAATCAGGGGAAAGGATCGGGAACAGGTGTGGGAAGACTAAATGATGATTAGGGAATAGGAACAGCTGGGAGCAGGAACGGAACGACAGAGAGAAGAGAGAAGAGAGTGAGAGAGGGAGGGGAGAGAGAGGGATAGGAGGGAAAGAACCAAATAAGACCAGCAGAGGGAAACGAATAGCATGGGGAGCACAGGGACAAGACATGATAATAAATGACAAACATGACAGTACCCCCCACTCACCGAGCGCCTCCTGGCGCTCTCGAGGAGGAACACTGGCAGCAACGGAGGAAATCATAGATCAAACGGTCCAGCACGTCCCGAGAAAGAACCCAACTCCTCTCCTCAGGACCGTAACGAAAAACGATAAAAAGGGAAACTAGGGTACTACTCTAAAAAAAAAATGAGAACTAGGGACAGACTGAGACACAGCAAGGGCAGGGACAAGAACAGGAGAGATGCGATGGCAGGGAACAGACTGAGACCCAGCAAGACCAGGAGCAGAAGCAGAAAAAAATTACCAGACTTCTTCTGCGCGCAGTCTGAACACGCAGCCACGAAACGGCGCGTGTCACGCTTTGAGTCGGCCACCAAAAGCGCTGGCGAATAGACGCAAGAGTGCCTCGAACACCGGGATGACCAGCTAACTTGGCAGAGTGAGCCCACTGAAGAACAGCCAGACGAGTGGAAACAGGAACGAAAGGAGGTTACTAGGACAAGCGCGCGGCGACAACAGTGTGCGTGAGTGCTTGCTTAACCTGTCTTTCAATTCCCCAGACTGTCAACCCGACAACACGCCCATAAGGAAGAATCCCCTCGAGATCAGTAGAAGCCACAGAAGAACTAAACAGACGGGATAAGGCATCAGGCTTGGTGTTCTTGCTACCCGGACTGCTCACATGTGTTTACAGGTAAGAAATCACAAACTCGAAAACGACTATGCGAAAAACAACGCCCAACGAATCCTCTGCTAAGACGGGCATTAAGTCGTTTGGCAGAACGGATGTACTCAAGGTTCTTATGGTCTGTCCAAACGACAAAAGGATGCACAGTCCCCTCAACCACTGTCGCCATTCGCCTGGGCTAAGCGGATGGCGAGCAGTTCACGGTTACCCACATCATAGTTGCGCTCAGATGGCGACAGGCGATGAGAAAAATAATGCATTTGATGAACCTTATCGTCAGACTGGAAGCGCTGGGATAGAATGGCTCCCAACCTCTGAAGCGTCAACCTCGACAATGAATTGTCTAGTGACGTCAGGAAAAGTAACGAGGATAGGAGCGGACGTAAAACGTTCTTTTAGAAGATCAAAAGCTCCCTGGGCGGAAACGGACCACTTAAAACACGTCTTGACAGAAGTAAGAGCTGTGAGAGGGCAGCAACTTGACCGAAATTACGAATGAAACGCCGATAGAAATTAGCGAAACCTAAAACAGCGCTGCAACTCGACACGTGACCTTGGAACTTCAATCACTGACAGCTTGGACCTTAGCGGAATCCATCTGAATGCCTTCAGCGGAAATAACGGAACCGAGAAATAACGGAGGAGACATGAAAAGAGCACTTCTCAGCCTTTACGTAGAGACAATTCTCTAAAAGGCGCTGTAGAACACGTCGAGGCGTGCTGAACATGAATCTCGTTTGTGACGGAGAAAAAATCAGGATATCGTCAAGATAGACAAAACAAAAATGTTCAGCATGTCTCTCAGAACATCATTAACTAATGCCTGAAAAACAGCTGGCGCATTGGCGAGACCGAGCGGCAGAACCCGGTACTCAAAATGCCCTAACGGAGTGTTAAACGCCGTTTTCCACTGGGTCCCCCTCTCTGATGCGCACGAGATGGTAAGCGTTACGAAGGTCCAACTTAGTAAAGCACCTGGCTCCCTGCAGAATCTCGAAGGCTGATGACATAAGGGGAAGCGGATAACGATTCTTAACCGTTATGTCATTCAGCCCTCGATAATCCACGCAGGGCGCAGAGTACCGTCCTTCTTCTTAACAAAAAAGAACCCCGCCCCGGCCGGAGAAGAAGAAGGCACTATGGTAAAGCGTCAAGAGACACAGACAAATAATCCTCGAGAGCCTTACGTTCGGGAGCCGACAGAGAGTATAGTCTACCTCGAGGAGGCGTGGTCCCTGGAAGGAGATCAATACTACAATCATACGACCGGTGAGGAGGAAGGGAGTTGGCTCGGGACCGACTGAAGACCGTGCGCAGATCATGATATTCCTCCGGCACTCCTGTCAAATCGCCAGGTTCCTCCTGAGAAGTAGGGAGAGAAGAAACGGGAGGGATGGCAGACATTAAACACTTCACATGACAAGAAACGTTCCAGGATAGGATAGAATTACTAGACCAATTAATAGAAGGATTATGACATACTAGCCAGGGATGACCCAAAACAACATGGTGTAAACGGTGAACGGAAAATCAAAAAGAAATAGTCTCACTGTGGTTACCAGATACTGTGAGAGTTAAAGGTAGTGTCTCAAATTTGATACTGGGAAGATGACTACCATCTAAGGCAAACATGGGCGTAGGCTTGTCTAATGGTCTGAAAGGAATGTTATGTTTCCGAACCCATGCTTCGTCCATGAAACAACCCTCAGCCCCAGAGTCAATCAAGGCACTGCATGTAGCACCGAACCGGTCCAGCGTAGATGGACCGACATAGTAGTACAAGATCTAGATGAAGGGACCTGAGTAGTAAATCTCACCAGTAGCCCTCCGCTTACTGATGGGCTCTGGCCTCTTACTGGACATGAAATAACAAAATGTCCAGCAACTCCACAATAGAGTTCACAGGCGGTTGGTGATCCTCTGTTCCCTCTCCTTATTCGAGATGCGAATCCCTCCCAGCTGCATGGGCTCAGTCTCAAAGCCAGAGGAGGGAGATGGTTGCGATGCGGAGCAGGGAAACACCGTTGATGCGAGCTCTCTTCCACGAGCCCGGTGACGAAGATCTACCCGTCGTTCTATGCGGATGGCGAGAGCAATCAAAGTCCACATCTGAAGGAACCTCCCGGGAAAGAATCTCATCCTTAACCGCTGCGTGGAGTCCCTCCAGAAAACGAGCGAGCAGCGCCGGCTCGTTCCACTCACTAGAGGCAGCAAGAGTGCGAAACTCAATGGAATAATCCGTTATGGACCGTTCACCTTGGCATAAGGAAGCCAGGGCCCTAGAAGCCTCCTCACCAAAAACTGAACGGTCAAAAACCCGAATCATCTCCTCTTTAAAGTTCTGGAATCTGTTAGAGCAATCAGCCCTTGCCTCCCAGATAGCTGTGCCCCATTCTCGAGCCCGGCCAGTAAGGAGTGAAATGACGTAAGCAACCCGAGCTCTCTCTCTAGAGTATGTGTGGGGTTGGAGAGAGAACACAATCTCACACTGCGTGAGAAAGGAGCGGCACTCAGTGGGCTGCCCGGAGTAGCAAGGTGGGTTATTAACCCTGGGTTCTGGAGGCTCGGCAGGCCAGGGGTAACAGGTGGCACGAGACGTAGACTCTGGAACTGTCCAGAGAGTCGGAAACCTGAGCGGCCAGGTTCTCCACGGCATGGCGAGCAGCAGACAATTCCTGCTCGTGTCTGCCGAGCATGGCTCCTTGGATCTTGACGGCAGTGTAAACAGCGTCTGAAGTCGCTGGGTCCATTCTTTGTTCGGTTCCTTCTGTTATGCAGGTGAAGGAGGACCCAAACGCGACTTAACAGAAACAGAGTTTATTAATGCTCAAAACCGAATAACTGAAATCCTCTAGATAGTAGAGGGAAAACAACTGGAGAAGCGGCCACAGACTGCAGGTCGCACAGGTAGGCGCAGGCCGTAGTCAACTGAGACACCTGCTCACACGCAGCGTCTGAAGAAGGCACAAAACACGACAGGACAGGGTGATACACAATCACGGCAAAAAACACGACAGGACAAGGCGAAACGCAATTACAGCATGGAATACAAAACAAGGAACCGACGGAACAGGAACGGATTACAAAGGAATAAATAGGGAATCTAATCAGGGGAAAGGATCGGGAACAGGTGTGGGAAGACTAAATGATGATTAGGGAATAGGAACAGCTGGGAGCAGGAACGGAACGACAGAGAGAAGAGAACCGAGAGAGTGAGAGAGGGAGGGGGAGAGAGAGGGATAGGAGGGAAAGAACCAAATAAGACCAGCAGAGGGAAACGAATAGCATGGGGAGCACAGGGACAAGACATGATAATAAATGACAAACATGACAGCATAAATCACTTAAAATTCTTTATATTAAGCAAAGCAGATGGCACCATATTCTTGTTTAAAAAATTTACGGACAGCCAGGGGCACATTCCAACACTCAGACATTATTTACAAAAGATGCATTTGTGCTTAGTGAGTCCGCCAAGACAAAGGCAGTAGGGATGATCACATGTTCTCTTGATAAGTGCGTGAATTTGACTATTTTCCTGTCCTGCTAAGCATTTAAAATGTAACGAGTATTTTTGGTTGTCAGGGAAAATGTATGGAGTAAAAAGTACAATATTTTAGGAATGTAGTGCAGTAAAAGTAAAAGTTGTCAAAAATATAAATAGTAAAGTAAAGTACAGATAACAAAAACAACTACTTAAGTAGTACTTTAAAGTATTTACACCACTGCTTAGTGGACATAAAAATCCCTTTTGCAGTTAAATTCCTATGTACCGAATAAAAACATACAAGTTAAATGGGTTTCCATTGCATTTTCAACTACTGATGGTTTTGTCACAAAACCATCAGACCTGAGCCCACTCAGGTCTTCGCACATGCGCTCTAGCAAACAGCTTGCACATACAGCGGGGGTAGGCGATCTACATTATGAGATTATTACTCTAGTCAAGCATCAATCATCATGTCACCAGAATAAGACCCTTCATATTTATTAGAAAGGAGCATCAAGCTCATCACCTTGCACTTTCACCACCCTGTGAAGTTCATCATCATTTATTTAATCTGTAGCTTAATAAACTGCATGCTTTCCCGAGTCGTAATGTGAGGAACACACAACATATCATCGCGTGACTCCTCGTTTGCTTCGACATGATGGTTATTTGATCAATATTTGCGCATAAAGTAGTTTCCACCGCCATTTTTTACAAGAAATTGTCTGTAGGCATTTAGAAAATTGTACCGGCATTTCATGTTTGTATCAGCCCGGTCGTGACTTTTTTTAATGTGTCAGGTAATTCATCTGCGTGAAACAATTGGATGGAAATGTGGTTAGTGTTGTGAAAAGGAACCTATGAGCCCCAGCCAAAAATGAATGGAAGATGTAGGCATCAAGCAGGGATTGGATGTTGATTGATGTAAATTGCTATAAAATATACAACAGAAATGGTGTGTGATGGCATTGTCAGTGTAACTCCATGATTTACATAAGTCATCATATTCTAAAATAAAATGATCTAACAGGATGGGACTAACATGGTTGAGTACCTTAACCAGGCGGAGGTAAGCGAATCAAGCGGAGGTGACCAAGCCGATTTGAGTGGACTCTTGGGGACTGCTCACATGTGTTTACAGCCATTAGTGGACCGGCAATGGAGCACCACTTGGGGCACTGTATGTGTGCTTCAAGTCCTATTATGTGTTTGATATCAACTTTCTCAGACTATGTGCCCCAGAATGAGAATTTCTACAGACCACGATGTATCACCTTCCAGGAACAGAATCCTCTGCAGTAAGACGGTTCCGAGCATGTCTCTTTTTTCCACTGAACAATAGTGCATAAGTATCTGCTCTTGTATGTTGTGTGAGAAGTGACAGGAGGATGCACAGTCCTCAGGCTGCTGTGTTCCTGTGAATAATTAGTGGATGGATGAGCCATGAGTGTCTCATTCCAATGCTAATATGCTCTTAAGGCACTATCTATAGCTCTGTTAAATTGACTTTAAGTTTTTTTAAATAATGCATTTGTGCCTGCTTTTCGCCTACAGTACGGTATGTGGCTCGTTTGCCTTGAGATAACCTACTGAAACACGTTCTGGTACTTCTGACCCACTGGGAATGTGATGAAAGAAATAAAAGCTGAAATCATTCTCTCTACTATTATTCTGACATTTCACATTTTTTAAATAAAGTGGTGATCCTAACTGACCTAAAACAGGGAATTTTTACTAGGATTAAACTGAGCTGAAATGTATTTGGCTAAGGTGTATGTAAACTTCCCACTTCAACTGTATGTGTGTGCTGACACCTAAGATAGCTGAAGTGTGTCAGTGAATGTGAATATCTATTGATTAGCTCTGGCACTGTCTAATAGACAGATCTGTGTTAATACCACTTAAATCAGACACACGCATGCAAGCTTTGTTTTTCTCAGATTACAATCTGAGTGTGCACATAAAGTTCAACTGAGGCTTTAGTCTGATGTTTGGACTGTTTGTCACGCCTTGGTCATTGTATTTTGTGTTTTTGTTATATGTTTGGGTAGGCCAGGGTGTGACATGGGTTTATATGTTGTGTTTCGTATTGGGGTTTGTATTATTTGGGATCGCAGCTGATTAGGGGTGTGGTATAGGCTTGGCTGCCTGAGGCGATTCTCAATTAGAGTCAGGTGCTTATCGTTGTCTCTGATTGGGAACCGTATTTAGGCAGCCTGAGTTCGCTTTTATTTGGTGGGTGTATGTTCCTGTCTTTGTGTAGTATTCACCAGATAGGCTGTAATTAGTTTCACGTTCCGTTCTGTTGTTTTTGTATTTAGTATTTCAGTTATTTCATGTACCGCGATTCATTTCATTAAAGTCATGAGTAACCAACACGCTGCATTTCGGTCCGACTCTCTTTCTTCAACAGACGAACGCCGTTACACTGTTTGGTTAATTATATAATATAAATACATTTTCATAATCCATCCTATCTTATGAAATCTTATCTTGTGAAATAACACATTTAGACAATAGTGCTTTGTTTCAATGTGCTATTTAAGACGTATATATTCTTGTTCCTTTTGAACAATTATCTAACGATGCATGTTCTGAAATGCAGGCAATACAAATGAATCATTTTCAGTTCAGCATTGCATCTTGATTGTGTGTGTAGGAAAGTGAGGGGCTGGGATGGCAGAGGAGGTTAAAGTTAGGATGACACTGAAAACAACTCAAGGATGACATAAATAACACAACCCAACACTGGATTGTTTTAACCCAGCAATATAGTCTAATTTACCCAGCAGTGGGGTCAAGCGCTCAACCAAAGGCACTGCGTTAGAAGCACAACCCAAACCCATTGGTTTGAATTAAACCAATGCTGTGTTTGTCCAATATTGACCCAGAGGTGGTTGAAATTAAATATATTGGGTTATTTTTAACCCAACATTTCTTTTAGAGTAACAATAATTCATTTTGGAAAAATAATATGAACTGCCATATTAGGCATAAAAAAATGTTCTACCTTTTAAGATGCCAAAATGTTGATTGTTTTAATTACTTTTTTCAGTATAATAATTTTGTTTGTTTTGTGTTTTCGGATTGTTTCAGTGCACACATTCAACAAGCTTTGGACAAAGGACTTTCACCATCTCCAAATTTCACTCAAAAATTCTATAGTTCTGAACTGGGCTTGATTTAGTTTATGCTGTTTTAATTATTCAAAATGTTGTTAATTATTTTAAACTTCCATTGGAATAAATCTATAGCTCAGTTTTCACTTGGCTCATGTAAATCATTCTGTAGTTTTCCCTTTAAACATCCTAAGGTCAACATCCACATAGTGTTCACAATTTATTTGGGAAATATCCAGTCTTTGCTATTTTCTTCATTACCATGCTGATGATTTCAAGTTGTATTGGATAAATGTTTTATTTGTGAAAGACATTGAATACATGTTGTTTAGTATATTTACTACATTTAGTATGTTTACTAAGTTCATATATATAACCTTCATTTAACTAGGCAATTCAGTTATGTACAAATTCTTATTTTCAATGATGGCCTAGGAACTCTGGGTTAAATGCCGTGTTCAGGGGCAGAATGACAGATTTTTACCTTGTCAGCTCAGGGATTCGATCTTGCAACCTTTTGGTCACTAAACCAATGCTCTAACCACTAGCCTACCTGCCACCCCATATGTGCTTTGGTTTATGTAGATACATTTCAATATTAATAACACACAGTAACCAAAAACCTGACATAATTTGCATATTCATACAGAGTTCGCAGCAAGCAGAATGTTTTCCCACAAATTTACCGCAACAGCTATCCACAAAACTCATTTGCATGTGAAAATAGGAGATTGCCGCAAATTTCCCGAAGGTTTGCCACAACTGTTTTTAAGAAGCCAGTTATTTTCGGTAAGGGGGGTTGTTAGGTTGACCCAACTGTTGGATTGCAGGCATTGGGTCACTTAGTTGGGTTTTTGTTCTTTAAAAAGAGCACGGTTGAGTTGTTGGTGCTGGGTTATTGAGATATGACCCAGTGGGTTAGATCAGAAGCAGGGAGGTGTAGTTTAGTAGGTAGTTTAGTATGCTTTCCGAAAATACACCTGTGAGAGTAAATGTCATTCCTGTTCATCTGTTGTGTTGTATCGTTATTACATGTTAAGGTTGAACATTGACATTGTTTTAACTTTACTGACACTTACATGAGTGTATAAGTTTCCTAAAAGCACATACAAAATAATCATAGAATTCTAGAAGTGTGTAAAATGCGAAAATGTTTCGGGAAAAGAAAATTTGCAGTATGAAAACTTAACATGATGAACAGTAATAACATTTACTCTCACAGGTGGCCAATAAGAACTATCTGAAATGCACACCCCTAATAAGCCAAGACTCAGGAAAATAACCTAATGATTACATTAAAAAAGACCCAGCTGCTAGGTCAACCCAGCATGAAAGCAAAAAATACCCAACTGATGGTTAAATCAACCTGTGTTTGGGTAATCCCAACAACCCAACATAAGTTATTCACACAACCCAACTGGCTGGGTCAAAATAACCCAGCGTGTGTTCTGTCCAATATTTACCCAGCACTGGGTTACCAAAAAAACTAAATTGTTATTTTTTTAACGCAGCATTTTTTGGAGTTTGCTCTGCAACACAATGCACAACAGCCTCCTATGGATTAAAGCCATCTCTACATCGGCAATAAGACAAAACCTATGCCTGAACCTATTTTTCTCTGATGACATTGAATGTCCTGTGAGCAACTGGCTAGGGTTTAGAGAGACTGTAAGAGATGAGAGGCATTGCATGCTGGAGGTCAGTTGCAGAGACAGACATGGACACACATAGACAGACGGACACAAGCTTTGAACACTCACTAACACTTTCTATATTTGTATTTGTGCCAAAATATCTAACGTTGAGGATCCACATTGACAATTACAGGTGAAAAACCTATTTCCATATTGCTTTGAGCTCTGATAGAGAAAGAGCTTAAAGAGAAAGGTAAAGGTACAGTAGCAGGTACCAGGTGCCTCTCTCTCTCTGTCTGTCTCTGTCTGTCTCTCTCTCTCTCACTCTCTCTCTCTCTATATATATATATATATATATATGGATGAGCCTGCATTGATTAGGGAAGGAAATGAAACGTTTTCTTCAAACGGCCGCTGAGGAGCACAGGCTGTGTCCAACATGGCACCTTTTTCCCTTTATAGTAGACTACTTCTGACCAGTGCACTATATAGAGAATTTGATGCAATTTGGGACGTACCCACAGTGTGAGAAACATCTTAGATATGTTTCACTAACATATTCCACAGCAGATAGATAAACTACCAGAGGGACGAGCAAACCTCAAACATTCCCCTTTTTCTGGATACAACAAACTACCTTTGACAAATCCGGAGATGTATTTACAGTAGAGGAACAGTACTGTGTCAGACTCAGAGAGGAACTAGTTGCTACACCGCTGGGCTTCCATCATTCTATTAACTAGTAGCTACACCGCTGGGCTTCCATCATTCTATTAACTAGTAGCTACACCGATGGGCTTCCATCATTCTATTAACTAGTAGCTACACCGCTGGGCTTCCATCATTCTATTAACTAGTAGCTACACCGCTGGGCTTCCATCATTCTATTAACTAGTAGCTACACCGCTGGGCTTCCATCATTCTATTAACTAGTAGCTACACCGCTGGGCTTCCATCATTCTATTAACTAGTAGCTACACCGCTGGGCTTCCATCATTCTATTAACTAGTAGCTACACCGCTGGGCTTCCATCATTCTATTAAACAAACCACATACCTACAATGACTGGGGTTGTTTGATACATCAGCGAAGTGTGATTGATGTACAGTGGGGCAAAAAAGTATTTAGTCAGCCACCAATTGTGCAAGTTCTCCCACTTAAAAATATGAGAGAGGCCTGCAATTATCATCATAGGTACACTTCAACTATGACAGACAAAATGAGAGAGAAAAAAATCCAGAAAATCACATTGTAGGATTTCTAACGAATTTATTTGCAAATTATGGTGGAAAATAAGTATTTGGTCAATAACAAAGGTTTATCTCAATACCTTGTTATATACAATTTGTTGTCAAAACAAGGTCTGGGCCTACTGCCAAATTGTAGATACTGAGAATTGAGGATTTGTTCAATCAGTCACTTTTATGAACATAGAAATTAGTTATTAGAAAAGCACAATATAACATTTCCATCACAATATCATACTAATTTGAGTGTCCCGGATTTCTGTTTACTATGTTATATTACGTCTAGTCTATGAGACCAGGTTGGATGTCGAGCCTAATGGTCTGGTGTTTTTTCTTTCTGGAACGGAGGTGGTTCGGCGATCATGCTCAGGTGATGAGTAACATTGCTTGGGACCCAAAGAGTTGCTAGGCTTTTCTTGGTGAGCTAATAAACCAGGGGTGTCAAAGTCAAATGGACGGAGGGCCAAATAAAAAATTTAGCTACAAGCCGAGGGCCGGACTGTTCGAATGTTCATTGAAAATTTTTTAAATGACGCATATAGTCTAGTGAACCTAATTGAACCTACTGAAAACCTAACAAATATATTCCAATATGATCAGATAAATAAAGCAATATTTCCTTATGGCTCTGTCAGTAATCTTTAATTTTCAACAGACACAAAAGACAAATTTCCTTTATATAAAAATCCCCATAACATGAACATTAAATGAAAGAAACCGGTATTCAAGGCACCATCAGTAGCCTATATTTTCTATTTTAGCAAAAGTGGGCTAAATTTACTTCAAAGAAAAAAACAATAATAGCAATTTTCTATCATCCACTCAACTGAAATATTTTTAAAATATAATTGGATTGAAATACAATAAAATAAAGTGCAAAAATCTATTAATCAAAAACAACACTTTGTTTAAGGAGAAGTAACATGCAGTGAAAACAAATATTAAACTTTAACTTTTAAACTTGAACTGAGTAAAAACTCTAAATATGTGATTGCACAGTAATGTTCACTTGTTTGAGGTTGAGGGTGATACTTGGTGGTGTCCCATCTTTTCCACAAGTTCATCAATGTTCGGGGTAAGGCTCTGAGCTGAGGAAATCCTCAGAATTGAGTGGAGGTGTTCAGCAGTAAGTCGACTTCTGTGTGATGTTTTGTTCAAGTTCATCAAAGAAAACAGTTGTTCACACAGGTATGTGCTGCCAAACATAGACAACGTTTGAGCAGCCTGGATGCGCAGCTGGGGCATTGTGTCGGGGAGGAAACGGGCGAACTCCGCAGCACCCACTGCCGCATATTTTGCCCTCAGTGCATCATTGCATTGGAGGTCAATCAACTCCATTTGGAGGTTTGGTGGTGAGCTTTCCACGTCAACAGCAAATGGGTTACCGAGCAGTTCCAACCTGCTTTTTTGTGCTTCAAAGTCAGCAAATCGGCGTCGAAAGTCAGCGGCAAGCATACCTATTTTATCAGCCAACTGTGCGCTCGGGAACGCACTGGTAGAGAGCTTCTCTTTCATGGTCTGGCAGCTGGGAAAGTGGCTCAAATTTTCTTTCCGCATCTGCGTCTCCCACAGAGTCAGTTTGGTTTTAAATGCCTTCACTGTACTGTACATATCAGAGATGACACGATCCCGACCCTGCAGCTGCAAGTTCATTGCATTCAGATGACTCGTAATGTCACACAGAAAAGCCATTTCACACAGAAACATTTCGTCTCGGAGTTGTGTTGTGTCTTTCCCTTTGCTGTCCAAGAACAGACAAATCTCCTCACGAAGCTCGAAACATCTTTGAAGCACCTTTCCCTGGCTTAGCCATCGCACCTCTGTGTGATAAGGCAAATCACCATGCTCCGTTTCTAACTCCGTCAGAAATGCCTTGAACTGGCGGTGATTCAAACCTTTGGCTCTGATAAAGTTAACTGTGCGCGTGATGATGCTCATTACATGCTCCATTTTCAAGGCTTTACCGCACAACGCTTCCTGGTGTATGATACAATGATAAGCTGTCAGCTCACCTGTCGCGTTTTCCTCTTGCATCTTTTCCCGTATCTTTGCCACCAGTCCGCTCCTGTGTCCACACATCGCAGGTGCTCCGTCGGTTGTCAAACCCACGAGTTTTTCCCAAGGCAGCTCCATCTCATTTACACATCTTGACACCTCTTCATACAAATCATGCCCCGTAGTTGTGCCATGCATAGGACGTAAAGCCAAAAACTCCTCTGTCACGCTTAGGCTGGAGTCCACTCCGCGGATGAAAATTGACAACTGGGCAATGTCAGAAATGTCGGTGCTCTCATCCACAGCCAAGGAATATGCAATGAAATCTTTTCCCTTTTTCACAAGCTGCTCTTTTAGATTGATGGACAACTGGTCTACTCTCTCGGCAATGGTGTTTCTGCTCAGACTCACATTTAAAAAGAGTTGCCTTTTTCTGGGCAAACTTCGTCACAAACTTTAATCATGCAGTTTTTGATGAAATCCCCCTCCGTAAATGGCCGGGCTGATTTAGCGATCTCTTCTGCCAAAATAAAACTGGCCTTGACAGCAGCCTGGCCTTGTGATTTGGCTTTTTGAACAGAGCCTGTCGAGATTTGAGGCCTCGTTTTAATTCCTCTGCCTTTTGTAGCCTTTGTTCCATGTCCATATTCTTGTTTTTGTCCGCGTGTTTCGTTTCATAATGTCGTCTCAGATTATACTCTTTCAGTACCGCCACACTTTCTCCACACAGAAGACACACAGGTTTTCCAGCTACCTCCGTGAACAAATACTCCGACTCCCACCTTGTTTGAAACCCCCGGTTCTCAGTGTCCACCTTCCGTTTTGCCATTTTTGATGGGTATCTGAAAGTTAATTTTACTGTGATGCTGACAACTGCTGTGCCAATAAATATTGAAATGAAGCAGCCTACTGCTCGGTGCGTCACCGTTGCATTGTGGGAAATGTAGTATTGGTGCGTGTAAAAGATCTGCGGGCTGCCGGCTTGCTGCGGTCTGCGGGCCGGTTCTAATAATAAATCAAGATCATCCCAGGGGCCGTAAAAAACCTTCTCGTGGGCCGGATGTGGCCCGCGGGCCTTGACTCTGACATATGTGTAATAAACTCTTCTGCCACGCAGGAAAACGGATTTCGAACTACAGTTGAAGTCAGAAGTTTACAGTCACTAAGATGCATCCAACCCAGAAGCCAGCTGCACCAATGTGTCGGAGGAAACACCGTTACGCCTAGCGACCTGGTCAGCGTGCACTGCGCCCGTCCCGATAGCACTGCGATGCAGTGCCTTAGACCACTGCGCCACCCAGCAATACTACCAAATACTAAATGAGTGTATGTGTATGTGAGTTTGTTGGAACCTCTCCAGCACTCTGATAATAAACAATGATTAATTCAAGATTGACTTTGAGTGTCCCTGTATAAGGATTTCCACAACAATTTAACGAACAATTTAACGAACAGGGTGATTGATTTTGGCTGCGGAGCATTCCAGTGGGGGTCTGCGAGGAAAACTCCCGTCTGACCAAAAGACGATGAGACCCGCCCAGAACAGATCCTTACTGTGAGTTGCCCAGGAGGAGACACATCATCCGCAATCCACTGAGAGACGGCAACTGACTTCAGTAAGTCAATTTAAATGAATCTGTAAATAATAATAATAATAATAATAATATACAACTTGCACACCCTCACGTAGACGTATGTAAGTGGTATTCTGACGTAGACGTATGTAAAAAAAGTATTCGGAGGAATGTTCAGAGTGGTCTCTTTATGGATATATAATAATAATAATAATAATAATAATAATAATAATATCATTTAACTTTTTATGGCTTCAGGGACAGTATTGAGTAGCTTGGATGAAATGTGCACATATCAAACGGACTGCTACTCAGTCATAGTTGCTAATATTTTCATATTATTATTAGTATTGGATAGAAAGCAGTTTCTAAAACTGTTTGAATTATGTCTGTGAGTATAACAGAACTCATATAGCAGGCAAAAACCTGCGCGATCACAGGGGAAGGACTTGCGTTCCACCTTCATCTGAAGTAATTCTAATTCTCCGTTTGGAACGTTATTCAAGATATCTGTAAACAACATTCTAAAGATTGATTCAGTGCATCGTTTGACATGTTTCTACTGACTGTTATGGAACTTTTGGACATTTCGTCACGTTATAGTGGGCGCGCTTTGTGACTTTGGAATTGTTTACCAAACGCGCTAACCAAAGTAGCTAATTGGACATAAATATGTATGAATGTAATGTCATCTAAAACAATCATTCATTTCCATTACGTGGAGCTGTGTCCAGTGACTCAAGTAAGTGATGTCTAAAACACAAATCTGTTTCCATTACGTGGAACTGTGTCCAGAATTGAAGTAGATCCAGGTAAATGTTTTTAGTCACGAATATTGAACTGATAGGCCGGCACCAACATTTTGAAGGTCCTAGCAGATTTGTTAAACAATTGGTTTTATATTTTGAATAAGTTTATGTCCCAATGACAATTTGTACAGTATTGTATTTCAATGCAACAGGTCAAACTGCCCATGATTAGAGAAGGGCTCTGGGATTGTTTCATTTAGAAGGTGCCTAATTCAGCTTTACAGGACACCGTATCATCTGATTTGTCTGAAGTATAATTCTGTCAACGCATATGGGTTTATTAAGACTTCCTGGCCAAGATGAAGTATAATTCTGTCAACGCATATGGGTTTATTAAACTTCCTGGTCAAGATGAAGTATAATTCTGTCAACGCATATGGGTTTATTAAGACTTCCTGGTCAAGATGAAGTATAATTCTGTCAACGCATATGGGTTTATTAAGACTTCCTGGCCAAGATGAAGTATAATTCTGTCAACGCATATGGGTTTATTAAGACTTCCTGGCCAAGATGAAGTATAATTCTGTCAACGCGTATGGGTTTATTAAGACTTCCTGGCCAAGATGAAGTATAATTCTGTCAACGCATATGGGTTTATTAAGACTTCCTGGCCAAGATGAAGTATAATTCTGTCAACGCATATGGGTTTATTAAGACTTCCTGGCCAAGATGAAGTATAATTCTGTCAACGCATATGGGTTTATTAAGACTTCCTGGTCAAGATGAAGTATAATTCTGTCAACGCATATGGGTTTATTAAGACTTCCTGGCCAAGATGAAGTATAATTCTGTCAACGCATATGGGTTTATTAAGACTTCCTGGCCAAGATGAAGTATAATTCTGTCAACGCATATGGGTTTATTAAGACTTCCTGGCCAAGATGAAGTATAATTCTGTCAACGCATATGGGTTTATTAAGACTTCCTGGCCAAGATGCAGTAAAATGCATTATGTTTTACTTTCTTTCATCCAGGACTGATGGAATATCTGCCACCAGTTTTTGTACATGTTTATCAATGATTCTGTATCTCTCCCTTCCCGAGGCAGGTGCCTTGGGAGAGCAGTTAAAAGTACCCAGATCCAGCTGTTAAGGAACCTCCCAAATGAAGTAAGGCCTGGACATTTTGTTTGTTTTTACCCTGTGATTTTTACTATATACACGCCAGCACCCACACACAACCCATCTGTTATGAATATTTGTTGGTGGTGTTACAGATTTTATTTGGTTTGAGTGGGTTTTCACGGGTTAGAAATGAATGCACCTTAACTGCCGAATAAATGACATTTTCTGAAGTATCTATTGTCCATGTTTTGGTTGCAAACATGTAAATTCTCTTAATAAGACATTTAAAAAATATAATGTACGAGGTACAGGGAAATAAAGGGGAAAGAAAGGCCTGATCACCCTCACTAGAAAGACTGAAGACAATGGGTGATATTTAAATGGACTATGCAAACACTAATAATTAGAAGTTTATAATTCATCAATACCTTATGGGATATAATTATTTCCTTGTGGAGTTATCAAGAGTTGTAATTCTAATTTGATTTGTTATTATAATTAGTTTATTTATGATTTAACAGGCAGTGTTGTTGTTTTTGGAATTACTGGTCCCCTACCGGTCCCCTGGGCCTTTGGTAAATATGCAAATTGTTCTTCTTCACATTTCTGCCTGTAAAAATAAAAAATACATGTTGGTAATGGTTGACAGTAACTCCAAATGGATTGAAGTTTTCCTTCTAGTTTTCTATGAAGAAGTGTATTGCTGTTGTTGTATTAGTTGTTTTTGTTTTGCTTCAATACAAATCTCACCAGATGGGTCTGTTGGATGGTGGGGATTTCTCCCTAAGGATGAACCATCAACTCCCTGACCCTGTAAATCTGCAGTCATGTCACCAAGATGATAAAGGAGTATAAGCCAATCTGGGAGAAAAAAAAGGTTTCAACTGTGTGCTGTAATTCTCTTTGACATTTGTTTTAGAAATCTGTATTAAGAATATTGATAGTAGTAATTATTTGTCATACAGTAAATCACTTGTCTGGATTTCCTGAATCAGAAATGCCCTAAACTAAACTGTTGTTCTGGTCTGTCCTCTATCGGGGTTATGGCGAAGGTAACCACAGATGGTGTATAGATGTATGAAAGGGATCATTTGACCAAGAACAGTGTGAACCTCAACCCCCACTAACTGGCTGAAGTAATGGTGAAAATGCAGTTCAATATGTTCCTTCACCATTTCTACCTTGAGACCTGAGTCCGAGCCATTAGCCTATACACAGCATCCAGTCGAAGCTATCAACTGCCTTTTCTCCCATGACTTTTCTCTCAGGAGCCCACGTGCAGTGAGCATGGAGATAGATCACATCCAAACTTTTCTCATGCTGCTGGTGTACTGGTAGGAAAATGGACAAAGACATCATGTACTGTAAAGGAGAGTGGTCGCTCAGGTAAGAAACAATATCAAGGGCCATCCACTTTGAACATGTGCCATTAAAAGGACAAACTGAAACACTATCTGAAGAAGAACTTGAAGAAATGCCAAAGCTGGGATGGAGAGGGGTGGTCAACCGTGCCCGTAATTGATTTAGGTTTATTTGGGGTATCAGGTTGATTATGGAGGTCTGCACACTGTGACATTTATAGTAATTTAGTCTAAGAATGCATTGAGATACCAATCTGTCATTACCACAAGTGATGAGAAAAGTTAATGCTAGAAATATAAGATACTGTATGTCAATGTGAATGTACAGTGCCTTGCGAAAGTATTCGGCCCCCTTGAACTTTGCGACCTTTTGCCACATTTCAGGCTTCAAACATAAAGATAAAAAACTGTATTTTTTTGTGAAGAATCAACAACAAGTGGGACACAATCATGAAGTGGAACGACATTTATTGGATATTTCAAACTTTTTTAACAAATCAAAAACTGAAAAATTGGGCGTGCAAAATTATTCAGCCCCTTTACTTTCAGTGCAGCAAACTCTCTCCAGAAGTTCAGTGAGGATCTCTGAATGATCCAATGTTGACCTAAATGACTAATGATGATAAATACAATCCACCTGTGTGTAATCAAGTCTCCGTATAAATGCACCTGCACTGTGATAGTCTCAGAGGTCCGTTAAAAGCGCAGAGAGCATCATGAAGAACAAGGAACACACCAGGCAGGTCCGAGATACTGTTGTGAAGACGTTTAAAGCAAGATTTGGATACAAAAACATTTCCCAAGCTTTAAACATCCCAAGGAGCACTGTGCAAGCGATAATATTTAAATGGAAGGAGTATCAGACCACTGCAAATCTACCAAGACCTGGCCGTCCCTCTAAACTTTCAGCTCATACAAGGAGAAGACTGATCAGAGATGCAGCCAAGAGGCCCATGATCACTCTGGATGAACTGCAGAGATCTAGAGCTGAGGTGGGAGACTCTGTCCATAGGACAACAATCAGTCGTATATTGCACAAATCTGGCCTTTATGGAAGAGTGGCAAGAAGAAAGCCATTTCTTAAAGATATCCATAAAAAGTGTCATTTAAAGTTTGCCACAAGCTACCTGGGAGACACACCAAACATGTGGAAGAAGGTGCTCTGGTCAGATGAAACCAAAATTGAACTTTTTGGCAACAATGCAAAACGTTATGTTTGGCGTAAAAGCAACACAGCTCATCACCCTGAACATACCATCCCCACTGTCAAACATGGTGGTGGCAGCATCATGGTTTGGGCCAGTTTTTCTTCAGCAGGGACTGGGAAGATGGTTAAAATTGATGGGAAGATGGATGGAGCCAAATACAGGACCATTCTGGAAGAAAACCTGATGGAGTCTGCAAAAGACCTGAGACTGGGACCTTCCAACAAGACAATGATCCAAAACATAAATCTACAATGGAATGGTTCAAAAATAAACATATCCAGGTGTTAGAATGGCCAAGTCAAAGTCCAGACCTGAAACCAATCGAGAATCTGTGGAAAGAACTGAAAACTGCTGTTCACAAATGCTCTCCATCCAACCTCACTGAGCTCGAGCAGTTTTGCAAGGAGGAATGGGAAAAAATGTCAGTCTCTCGATGGGCAAAACTGATAGAGACATACCCCAAGCGACTTACAGCTGTAATCGCAGCAAAAGGTGGCGCTACAAAGTATTAACTTAAAGGGGCTGAATAATTTTGCACGCCCAATTTTTCAGTTTTTGATTTGTTAAAAAAAGTTTGACGCTTTTTACATTGCCACTGTTGCTAAGAATAATTCCCCATGACCAGTGGCCGCCTGCAACTTGTTTGGAATCTCTGTTTGGAAGTTGGGGATCCCAAGTTGCCAAATGGGCTGCAGCATGGTTTTTTCTTAGTTTGTCTAAATTGTGTTATTTAACATGCTGTGTATATCTGTGTAATTTTTATGAATTCACTCCCATTAATAGAAGTATAACCTTTTATTATGATTCTAGGATTACCATACTAATTGGATTGTACAACCCAGAATGAAGGGCTTGAAATTATGAAGTGTCTGGTTTTATGTGTTCATTTCCCTTACTATAATAGAAGCTAAAATCTAAATGCTTACATTAAAATGGTATGATTATTATCACACAAGTGATAAGAGGATGGAATGTGATGGAAATATTATACTTGTGCTTTTCTAATAACTCATTTCTGTGTTCATGCAAGTGACTGACTGAACATATCCTTACTTATCAGTATCTGCAATTTGGTAGTACGCCCATATATTGTTTTGAGAACGAAAGATATCTCAGTTTCAAGGTCACAGCTTAGAGAAGAGAACTCGTGAGGTATTGGTCAGTCACATGAATGATGCAAAAGTTAATTACTTATGAATGATGATTAAGCTACATCATGCAAATATGACTTGTCTGCAGTATATAAGGGAACTAACGGGACTGCCCCGTTAGAGCTTCTAACAGACGTTCCCTATGGTGCTTCAAGATTGTTGGAACCTCTCCAGCGCGCTGATGATAAACAATGGTTAATTGAAGATTGACTTCAAGTGTCCCTGTTTAATAATTTCCACAACAATATGTTTGGTATGGTTGCAAAGGCAGAAGGTTACCAAAGGAAAAAAACTAAAGGTGGGTGAGTGGGTGGCGGGGGTGGATAGGTGGGGGTATAGCATGAATGTCTAGCCACCAAAAGGATGCCTGTTCAAACCTCATCATGTCCAATTTTTCAACTAACTACTTTTTAGCTACTTTGCAACTACTTAGCATGTTAGCTAACCATCCCCCTAACCTGGAACCCCTTTCATCTAACTCCTAAATCTTATCATAATCTTAACCCTAACCCTACCCCCAAGCCTAGCTAACGTTAGCCACAACAAATTGGAATTCCTTGCATATCATAACACATTGCAAATTTTTAACATATTGTATAAATTGTAACTCGTAACATATCATATGAATTGTGGACATGTTGAATCTTGAACACCACCATCCAGAGATGCATTAAGAACAACTAAGGGGATGTGTGTTCATAGGCTCAGAGATGGATTGGGGAGCCCCAGTTGGATCTATCAGAATTCACAAGAGCCAGCAGTAGACTATAATCAGCCAACTTTCACTGCTGCCCATAGCAAATATCTTGGCACAGGAATCAACAATGCACACAATGACTTACAGTACATTAATAAATTCAGCCTGAATTGAATTTAAATGTGAGCCATGTGTGTGAGCGAGGGAGTTAACAGAAAAAAACAAAAGCACAATTGAGGACTGAATTTATTTTATCTTTATTTAACTAGGCAAGTCAGTTAAGAACAAATTATTATTTTCAATGATGGCCTAGGAGCAGTGGGTTAACTGCCTTGTTCAGGGGCAGAACGACATATTTTTACCTTGTCAGCTAGAGGATTTGATCTTGCAACCTTTCAGTTTAAAAAAAGCAGCCAACAAATGCTCAGCATATGTGGGCACTCCTCCAAGACTTTTGGAAAAGCATTCCAGGTGAAGCTGGTTGAGAGAATGCCAAGAGTGTGCAAACCTGTCATCAATCAAAGGATCTAAAATCTATTTTGTTTTGTTTAACACCTTTTTGTTACTACATGATTCCATATGAGGTATCGTATAGTTTTTATGTCTTCACTATTATTCTACAATATAGAAAATAGTCAAAATAAAGAAAAACCCTGGAATGTCCAAACTTTAGTCTGCGACTGTATGTGTCCGTCATCTTCATATATTCTGTGTTTGGATAAGGAATGAAGACAATTTACATGAGTTCGGAGCGGTTCCTAACTAAGCAATGCGTATATACTGAGGCTTGCATGTGGTTGTTTTACCTACTTTAGTGCAAATTGTAAGTCACTCTGGATAAGAGAGTCTGATAATTGACTTAACCTTTTACTGCAATCAGGGTCACACAGAGTGTTTCTTGGTAGTCTTTAACAAATATCATTTGAAACCAAAGTAGACACCTCACACACATGGTTATGTGCTTAAAAATAAGACACCTGTAAGATGTCAGATATAGAGTTGAAATGTATAACATTTTGAGTTTGCATCCCAATATTATACTTTATATACAGTTGAAGTCGGAAGTTTACATACAGCTTAGCCAAATACATTTAAACTCAGTTTTTCACAATTCCTGACATTTAATCAGAGTAAAAGTTCTCTGTCTTAGGTCAGTTAGGATCACCACTTTATTTTAAGAATGTGAAATGTCAGAATAATAGTAGAGAGAATGATTTATTTCAGCTTTTAATTCTTTCATCTCATTCGCAGTTGGTCAGAAGTTTACATAGACTCAATTAGTATTTGGTAGCATTGCCTTTCAACTGTTTAACTTGGGTCAAACGTTTCGGGTAGCCTTCCACAAGCTTCCCACAATAAGTTGGGTGAATTTTGGCCCATTCCTCCTGACAGAGCTGGTGTAACTGAATCAGGTTTGTGGGTCTCTTTGCTCGCACATGCTTTTCAGTTCTCCCCACATATTTTCTATGGGATTGAGGTCAAGGCTTTGTGATGGCCACTCCAATACCTTGACTTTGTTGTCCTTAAGCCATTTTGACACAACTTTGGAAGTATGCTTGTGGTCATTGTCCATTTGGAAGACCCATTTGTGACCAAGCTATAACTGATGTCTTGAGATGTTGCTTCAATATATCCACATCATTTTCCTCCGTCATGATGCCATCTATTTTGTGAAGTACACCAGTCCCTCCTGCAGCAAAGCATCCCCACAACATGATGCTGCCACCCTGTGCTTCACGGTTGGGATGGTGTTCTTCGGCTTGCAAGCCTCCCTCTTTTTCCTCCAAACATAATGATGGTCATTATGGCCAAACAGTTCTACTTCTGTTTCATCAGACCAGAGGACATTTCTCAAAAAAAGTATGATCTTTGTCCCCATGTGCAGTTGTAAATGGTTGTCTGGCTTTTTATGGCAGTTTTGGAGCAGTGGCTTCTTCCTTGCTGAGCGGACATTCAGGTTATGTCGATATAGGACTGGTTTTACTGTGGCTATAGATACTTTTGTACCTGTTACTTCCAGCATCTTCACAAGGTCCTTTGCTGTTGTTCCTGGATTGATTTGCACTTTTCGCACCAAAGTACATTCATCACTAGGAGACATCATCTCTACCTCTCCTTCCTGAGCTGTATGACGACTGCGTGGTCCTGTGGTGTTTATACTTGCATACTATTGTTTGTACAGATGAACGTGGTACCTTCAGGCTTTTGGAAATTGCTCCCAAGGATGAACCGGACTTGTGGAAGTTCACAGTTTTTTCCCATGATGTCAAGCAAAGAGGCGCTGAGTTTGAAGGTAGGCCTTGAAATACATCCACAGGTACACCTCCAATTGACTCCAATTATGTCAATTAGCCTATCAGAAGCTTCTAAAGCCATGGCATAATTTTCTGGAATTTTCCAAGCTGTTTAAAGGGACTGTCAACTTAGAGTATGTCAACAGCTGACCCACTGGAATTGTGAGACAATGAATTATAAGTGAAATAATCTGTCTGTAAACAATTGTTGGAAAAATGACTCGTGTCATGCACAAAGTAGATGTCCTTACCGACTTGCCAAAACTATAGTTTCTTAACAAGACATTTGTGGAGTGGTTGAAAAGTGAGTTTTAATGTCTCCAACCTAAGTGTATTTAAACGTCCCACTTCAACTGTACATCACAGAAGACTGAAATTTAACAAAACCTGTGCTCTTGTGTGGCCTATCACTTTGCGGCTGAACCGTTGTGCTCCTAGACGTTTCCACTTCACAATAAGCACTTACGGTTGACCGAGGCAGCTCAAGCACGGCAGACAAACTGACTTGTTGGAAAGGTGGAAATGTATCCTATGACGGTGCCACATTGAAAGCCACTGAGCTCTTCAGTAAGGCCATTCTACTGCCAATGTTTGTCTATGGAGATTGCATGGCTGTGAGCTCGTTTTATACACCTGTCAGCAATGGGTGTGGCTGAAATAGCCAAATCCCACTCATTTGAAGGGGTCCACATACTAAGATGTATGTCATCCTAAGACCATATCTGCTGTTCTAAACATGACAGTGTCCATATGTTTTCTTCCTAAATGTCTATATGTTTTCAGCCAGAATGAAAGAGAGAGGGAGACAGGTACAGGATTTGAATCAGACCTTGACCCTGTATCCTTTCTCCTGAGCTCTGTTAAGTCATGAACTGATAATGAGATTCAAACATATTTAATATCATTATGCTCTGAAGGAGAGTGATTAAGAACAATGATGTTGAGTCTCTGATCATATGTTGCATTTCAAATGGCACCCTATTCCCTTTATAGTACACTACTTTTGACTGGAGTCCTATGCAATATGGTGCCATTTGATACACAGACACAATCATACCCTGAGAATGAACAAGGAAGTAATGAAACATTGACAGCAATTGTTGTTGCTAATCAACATGACTGTATATTGCAGATATCCTGCCATATGTGTGTGTGTGTTTGTATGTGTGCATGTGTCCTAAATGCCAGGAATATGATTTCACATCAAAGCAGAGAGGAGGGGAGAGGAGCACCCAACTCAATACAAAAGCTTCTTTGAGTTAAGGACTCTTTTTTATGTTAATAATATTTAATTTGTGTTTTTAATTATATTTCTACTGAAAACAGGCAGTGCTTGGAAGGGGAGACTATTCCAGCTAAACAGTGACATCAAAGATCAAATACTGCAAATGGAAGACAAACCATGAGAGGGAGGTTTCTGTTCTCTCCTCTTCCTGTTCACTCATCTGATATCCTCATTAGCTGGCAATTGCAAATAAAAGGGGGGAATGGGGGCAGCCCTGTATGGTTACACATTTTAATTTCAAATAAGTATTGTGATTTGAATGGACACAATTAATCACAACTTTCAAGAGAAAGTTGGATTGGGGAAGCAGCAGAGCACAGTATTGACTAGAAATATGGCAAATGTACTGCACGGTGAAATTCTGAATGTGTAAATAAGAGCGCTTTCATTGAAGATGCCAAGACACAAGTTGAAAGGTGGCAGCATACACCCATGATACATCTATGTCTAACCTCCAGACAGCCAGAGTCTAAAGACTTTCACTAACCTATGACTAGGATGAGTCCCAAATGGCACCCTATTCCCTAAAGGGTGCACTTCTGTTGACCAGGGCCCGTAATGCTCTCGTATTACCTTCACCAAGAAAGACAACGCCAGCCACATATCCATTCACCTCACATTTCACCCACAGCGGGAAGAAAGGCAAACAGGTATTCGAAAAACAAAAACTGTTTCCCAAAGTCCCTTGGGAGTCTCAAAGTGTGAGATACTTCAATATTGTATGATATAGTCCTAGCACTCAGAGCTGAACCATAAGTTGAGATGGTGTGAAATAGCAAATAAACAACATTATCTTACACTCAAACACCCCAAAAGAAACACTTAGGTCTAGAAAGTAAACACGACACACTAAGTGTCTGCACAAAAACAGACGACTGTTTCTAGTACTATAGTAAGAAACAGAGTGAATCATAAAAATGAAATATCTACTGTACACAAAAGAAATATCAAAGAAACCTGGAGCAGAAATGTTGACAGTTTGTCTATGGATGCACCTTCCTTAGTACAGTACCTCATAACATGACAGGGAATCACTGCCTGCTAGTCAGTCATAGTGCCTCATTAAGCACAAAAATATATGGTGACAAGGCACATGTCTAGTGACAGAAAATGCACACATCTGTCCAGTGACAAGGAACACTTCTATCTAGTGACAGGTAGGGTTGCACATTTTGGAGAATATTCAGGTGGAAACTTTCTGTGGGAATTAACGAGAATATATGGGAATTAACAGGAATATATGGGAATTAACGGAAATATATGCATATTAATATTAAAACCATTTAAATGTAGATGTTTTCTGCATTGGATATATTTACCATATCATATGAAGACAGAAACATAAACCTTGTACGTTAACATAAGTAGACATTATTGCAAATGATTAAATCCTTACAATATAATTTTTTAAACTATTTGGTTACGAATTTTACTTTAATTAAATGAGTTGACTCTTCACATGAGATGAGTTCACTGAACAAAATAAAAGGAATATTGAATTCAACATACATCTCTGTAAAATTATAGTCTAGAAACTAAAGCTTTGGTTGTCTTCCTCTCAGGCATCCATGTCTTCTCCCTGGACCTCCTAAATGTCCACCTCTTGAACATCAGACTCTGAGGCCTCATCTCCACTGTCACCTTCCAACCTTGTTGAGGATGGCTCGTTGTCAGACTCAAAAAGCCTCAAATTTGCCCGCATGGCAACCAATTTTTCAACCCTTGTATTGGTCAGCCTGTTGCGTGCTTTGGTGTGTGTGTTCCCAAGCAAGGACCAGTTGGGTTCTGAGGCGGCTGATGTTGGTGAGATTTGGAGGAGGATGGAAGAAACAGGGGACAGAGCCTCAGATCCACAAAGTCCCTTCCACCTGGTGGTTGATGAGATATGTTGGCACGACTGTCATATTGCATCTCCATCCTAAAACTCTTGCTTGAAAGTGTACTTCACCAGACTGCCAAGAACCTTGCCCTCATCCAGGCTAAGGTGGCAAGACACGGTAGTGATGACACCATAGGCCTTGTTGATCTCTGCACCAGACAGGATGCTCTTGCCAGCCATTTCTTGGAGACTCCTTCCCCTCCAGGAGACTGTCAAAAATTATGACAACACCAGCTTCAATGTGGTGCTCTATTTCTTCTGACCTTGCTTGGTGAGGTAGATTGCTGCTGTAACTTGATGACCGTTCACATACCTAACCATTTCCTTGGCTCTCTTGTAGAGTGTATTCATTGTTTTCAGTGCTATGATGTCCGTGAGGAGCAGATTCAATGCATGAGCAGCACAGCCAATGGGTGTGATGTGAGGGTAGGACTCCTCCACTTTAGACCAAGCAGCCTTCATGTTCGCAGCATTGTCTGTCACCAGTGCAAATTCCTTCTGTGGTCCAAAGTCATTGATGACTGCCTTCAGCTCATCTGCAATGTAGAGACCGGTGTGTCTGTTGTCCCTTGTGTCTGTGCTCTGGTAGAATACTGGTTGAGGGGTGAGATGATGTAGTTTATTATTCCTTGCCCATTAACATTATACCACCCATCAGAGATGATTGCAATAGTCTGCTTTCTCTATAATTTACTTGACCTTCACTTGAACTCTGTTGAAATCTGCATCTAGCAAATGCGTAGATTAAGCATGTCTGGTTGGAGGGGTGTATGCTGGGCGAAGAACATTCACAAATCTCTTCCAATACACATTGCCTATGAGCATCAGAGGTGAACCAGTTATATATACAGCAAGCTAAAACCCACATGGTAGCAAAAACTAACTAGCAGAAATTGTTAAGTTAGAAAATATTGAAACACACTTTGCTGTAGGCTACTATTTACTAGTTAACAAAAGAATCATGTATGTCATATAAAATATATTCACCTCACCCAGTATTGAAATCAACACATAGTGTAGTCCGTGGCTCAGACAGTGTAGTAGTGTAGGCTCAATAGCATCTCATTAGTGTGCAAGATCTTGAGAATCAGCGGTACATGTGATGGAAGAGTGCACTGGACATGTGATGGAAGAATGCACTATGCATGCAGAGGGTTGCAATTCCATTGAATTGGGGATAGTTTAACCAACATATGCCACAAGACCTAGAATTGCCTTACGTGTATCCCACAATAAAGGTTCACTGTTATAAGCTAACTTTTTTGATGAATTTAAGCAAAATTTCCCAAATTTCAGGGCTTAACCTCCCAAGGAAAATTTCAGGAAAGATTCTGGGAATTTACCGGAAAGTTTCTGAACCTTTGCAACCCTAGTGACAAGGCACACGTCTATCTAGTGACAAGGCACACGTCTATCTAATGACAAGGCACACGTCTATCTAGTGACAAGGCACATGTCTATCTAGTGACAAGGCACACGTCTATCTAGTGATAAGGCACATGTCTATCTAGTGACAAGGCACACGTCTATCTAGAGACAAGGCACACGTCTATCTAGAGACAAGGCACACGTCTATCTAGTGACAATCATGAAGACGCTCTTCAAAGTGTAGTGTTCAACATGACTTGATTAATAAATATTATGAGAATCTCAAAGACTTTGAGGGGATTTTCTAATATCTATTTGTATTTTTAACCTTTATCTCACTATAAATACGGTATATCAGATGAAGTCATCCAGTCTGTCAGAAACGGAAGAAAACACATCATCACGGCTTGGAGTGAAGGAAAGGACAGTGAAAACATACATGTAAAATAGCATTTTTCATTCTGGTATGTTCAAAATGCCCTTTCCTACAAACGGCAAGAATGTATACAAAATACTTATACAAACATATACAAACATAGAACTAATTTGCCTAGTTAAAGGTTACATAAAAAATATATATACAGTATATAATATAAAAACATGTACAAACATACGGTATACAAACATACTGTATACAAACATACTGTATACAAACATACACAAACATACGGTATACAAACATACTGTATACAAACATACTGTATACAAACATACATACTGTATACAAACATACGGTATACAAACATACTGTATACAAACATACTGTATACAAACATACGGTATACAAACATACTGTATACAAACATACTGTATACAAACATACGGTATACAAACATACTGTATACAAACATACTGTATACAAACATACTGTATACAAACATACGGTATACAAACATACTGTATACAAACATACTGTATACAAACATACTGTATACAAACATACGGTATACAAACATACTGTATACAAACATACGGTATACAAACATACTGTATACAAACATACTGTATACAAACATACGGTATACAAACATATGCATGATATTATCTGCACCTATTGTAGCAATCAGCCATCAGAATAACTCATTGTCAATCAATTAATTATGCACCAAGGACAATGGAAGCATTTTGATTGATTGTGTCCTTTGTATAATGTATTAGGTCTCATTTGATGTTACTAAAGAGGTAGTGATGGGGTTGGTCTTTATGCATTTGATGAGTCTGGAGATGATGAGTCTGGAGACGGTTTGATAACAGAGTATAAAAGCACAAAGGAGTGTTGGACCATTAATAAACACAATCAAAATTGAATTACCATTTTTACTGTCTTTCTGTCGCTCTATCTGAGTGGGGCTACTGACCTGCCCTTTAAAACACCACTCCTTCCTTTCAAACACTCCCTCCCTCTTTCTAAATCCTTTGACAGCGCTGTGGTTTATCCTCCCGCTGTCCTCAATGAAAAACACTTCAATCATGTGTTGTTGTAGTATAAGGTGATCTGGAGAAGGTGCCATGATGAGGTGTCAACAGTTTTAGATGTTTTAGATGGTGTGTCACATGGGGAGGCACACACACAGACACACACACACACAAACAGTCAGGTGGGAGTAGGTCTGTACATGGCAGAGGCTGTCAGAGGTATGCTCTGTACAGGTACGGCACTTTGACATGACTTACTCCCTCTACGGCTGAGTGGTAATGAAACATTACCAGCTTAGCAGAGGAGGCTGGTGGGAGGCTCTATATGAGGACAGGCTCATTGTAAAGGCTGGAATGGAATCAATGAAATGGTAGCAAACACATCAAACATATCACATTTACAATGAGCCCGTCCTCCTACAGCTCCTCCCACCAGCCTCCACTGCAGCTGAGAGGCTTTACATTTTATTCCCTGACAATGTCGTCCTGACAACCACAGCATTACAACCACAACACAACTGGCTCCTAATGTGGTCCTATGTGGCTCAGTTGGTAAGAATGTGGCACCTGCAACGCCAAGGTCACAGGTTCAATTATTTTAGGGATCGCAAACATAATATAAGTGGCATATATTATGATATTAGAGGTGACTCTGGGTATGATCCTTTGGAGCTAAAGCAGTTGACGATCCTAAGATATGACCATATATGGCCCAAAGATATGGTGTCTCCGGAAGAGATGCTTACAGAGATATCAAATGACGCTAGAGAATTCCTCTGTAATGTTAAATGTCTGTCACATACACACACATTGGTGGGATTCTCAGCCCATGATGCACTCAGCAGCTCTCATGTTCCTTCGTGAAGATTACAATACCAAGCGTCATCGCCCACTCAAACAGCAAGGGCCAATAAAACGATGGGAACAATGTTGTCATGGTGACAGAGACTGCACCAGAGTAATTCCCACGTTCAACCAACACATGCACAGACGGACACAAACACACACACCGACGCATGCACGATCACACGCAGACACACACACACGTAGCTTTTCAGAGACAGTCAGGAGTCATCCGTTGCATGCCCATTACTTCAGTGGTTAGTGCATTCATTTTCACTTTTTTTTAAAGGTATTATGGTTGTCTGTTGCCTTAATTATTATTCATTCACTTTCTTTTTAAATAGCTTTTAAAGTGTCACTGGAATAGCAAAGTGATTCCACATACAAACAGATGTTTTGGTGCGGAGGGAAGGGGGGGGTAAATTAGCAAGAAATGTGTGTTTATCAAGCATGAGCGAGAAAGAGAGAGCGTGAGAAAAAGAGAGGGAGCAAAAGAGGAAGAGAGAGAAAAAGATAAATAGATATGAGAGAGAGAGATCCACAGATCCACAAAGAATTTGAAAACAAATCCAATTTTGATAAACTCCCATATCTACTGGGTGAAATTCCACAGTGTGCCATCACAGCAGCAAGATTTGTGACCTGTTGCCACAAGAAAAGGGCAACCAGTGAAGAACAAACACCATTGTAAATACAACCCATATTTATGCTTGTTTATTTTCCCTTGTGTACTTTAACCATTTGTATATATATATATATATATATATATATATATATATATATATATATATATATATATATATATATATATACACAGTGTTGTAACAATGTCCAAAAGGTTAAAGCATATATATATAATATGGCATTTGTAATGTCTTTATTGTTTTGAAACTGCTGTATGTGTAATGTTTACTGTTAATTTTTATTGTTTATTTCACTTTCGTAAATTATCTACCTCACTTGCTTTGGCAATGTTAACACATGTTTCCCATGCCAATAAAGCCCCTTGAATTGAATTGAATTGAGAGAGAAAGAAAGATAAATAGATGAGATAGATAGATAGATAGATAGATAGATAGATAGATAGATAGATAGATAGATAGATAGATAGATAGATAGATAGATAGATAGATAGATAGAGAGAGAGAGAGAGAGAGAGAGAGAGAGAGAGAGAGAGAGAGAGAGAGAGAGAGAGAGAGAGAGAGAGAGAGAGAGAGAGAAATATATATGAGAGAGAGAGAACTCGGAGCAGACAATATCCACATTCTCGTTTCCATTCAAAGATATATAAAATGTCAAACTGTAGCTCTACAAGCGAAATAAAAGACCAGTTATGGCCCAGTCCCCCCTCCCTGCCTCCATGTGTATGAATTACAGCACTTCACATGTCTAAAACAGATTGTGACTTCCTCAAGAACTAAAATGCCCCTCAGGTGTGTGTGCACGTGAGGGTTGTTTGTGCTTCTGTGCATACATACAGCTGTCCCAGCAAACATGTCCACATTGGCACGATGTGGTCCAAATGCAGGCTACATTGGCCCCACGTAGGCTGGCCACATTGGGCCCTTGCTCATCAGCTTCACATTGGCCTCAAAGGCAGGTGCAACTCACTTCGCCTGATACATACACTTATCTAAGTCTTTTCACAGACTTCATCATTGGCAATGTACAAGCTATATATATATATATATATATTTGACATCTTAACAACATGAACTATAGTTTTTTGCTAACCACGCCCCCAAATATTCTAATGAGCCCCAGCGGCTACATTATGAAGTAGATGAGCTTGGTGCGGGCTAGCCTGTGTTGAGCTTGGTGTGGGCTAGCCTGTGTTGAGCTTTGTGCAGGCTAGCCTGTGTTGAGCTTGGTGCGGGCTAGCCTGTTTTGAGCTTGGTGCGGGCTAGCCTGTGTTGAGCTTGGTGCGGGCTAGCCTGTGTTGAGCTTGGTGCGGGATAGCTTGTCTTGAGCTTGGTGCGGGCTAGCCTGTGTTGAGCTTTTTGTGGGCTAGCCTGTGTTGAGCTTGGTATGGGCTAGCCTGTGTTGAGCTTGGTGTAGGCTAGCCCATGGAGGTGTTTGTGTTGGGCTTGTTGTCCCTTACAAAAAAACACATACATTTCCCATGTTGTGTGATCTTGTGATCACATGTGAAGTTAGTGTGATAACATTTGACAACATGTGAAGTAACATTGGATAACATAAAACTACACGTGACAACATGTGAGAACATGATTTCATATGAAATGAATGTGACATAAATATGACAACATGGGGATGCAAAATGTCAACATGTGCTACCATGACACTACACATTTGAGCACATGTGAAAGCGCAAATGTCAAATGTCATTAAGAATACTTTACTTTAAAAGGAATAATTGACTTTAATACAATTCAAACAGTCATGGTCCCCTGCACGTTTTGTCTAGTTCAAGGTTTATTACAGGGACGTCCCCAAGGACGTTTTTAGGACGTTCTCCGAACGTTATGTCATGGACCCCTAGAGTTTTTGTCTAGTTGTGGTAAAAATACAGTAAATGTACAACTAGTTACTGTATTTGTAAAGCTAAATTAAGTTATTCATGTTAAAGGACAGTATGCTGATTACTTGGGAATCAACCTCACTTGTGATTTCAACTCTCAACCTCTTGGTTGCTAGATACCTAAAGTTCCCGTTGAGCCACAAGGTCTATGGACATAACAGAGATTGGCTATATATTTATCGCTAAAAATACATTTTTGCATGTTGCCTAAAGTTGCAGTAAAAATAAAGCAAACATACACAACAACCTGAAGGGTTATTTCTATAAAATGACAGAATGCTGCTGTATTCTGATTTCAATTACTGTAAAATATTGTATCATTTTGTACTGTCAACACAATTGGGACAATGAAAAACCTATTTTTTTGCTAGCAACCTGAAATGTCCTGCTACAGTGCAGCCACACCACCAGATCTGTGAGCTTGAAACAGAGGAGACCTATTGGCAAGAATACATTTCTGGACTTTGCTAAAAGCAGACCAGAATCATACATAGGAAAACACTAATGCAGTTTCCATGTAAAGTGTTCCAAAAAACATGGCTTCACATGATTTCACATGTGAAAATCCACATCATCACGTGAAGTTTTCCAAAATGTGCTAATATCACATGTGAAATCATGTGGATTTTCTATAAGGGGTGGGTGGGCTGGCCCATGTTGGGCTGGTGTCTGCTAACCTGTGCGGGGCTTGGTGTTGGCTAGCCTGTGCTGGGCTTGGTGTTGGCTATCCTGTACTGGGCTTAGTGTTGGCTAGCCTGTGCTGGGCTTGGTGTTGGCTAGCCTGTGCAGGGCTTGGTGTTGGCTAGCCTGTGCTGGGCTTGGTGTTGGCTAGCCTGTACTGGGCTTAGTGTTGGCTAGCCTGTGCTGGGCTTGGTGTTGGCTAGCCTGTGCTGGCCTTGGTGTTGGCTAGCCTCTAGCCTGTACTGAGCTTGGTGTTGGCTAGCCTGTGCTGGGCTTGGTGTTGTCTAGCCTGTGCTGGGCTTGGTGTTGGCTAGCCTCTAGCCTGTACTGAGCTTGGTGTTGGCTAGCCTGTGCTGGGCTTGGTGTTGGCTAGCCTGTACTGGGCATGGTGCAGGCTGACCCATGTAGGGCTGTTGTGGGCTTGCCCATGTTGGACTGGTGTGGGCTAGCCTGTGCTGGACTTGGTGTGGGCTGACCCTTGTTGGGCTAGTGTGGGCTAGCCTGTGTTGGGCTCATGTGGGCTAGCCTGTGCTGGGCTTGGTGTGGGCCTGGCCTGAGTTTGGCTGGTGAGGGCTTTGTGTGGGCTAGCTCCTGCCTTCTTTGCCCAACAAATACCTGCATGGGGTCAATGGGGTCATGTTTACTGTGGTATAGTTGTGATTCCGCCACTGTTTAGGGCTGTGTGTAATCAGACAAATGACAAATGATAAGACAACCTCCTAGTAAGGTACGATAGTTTCACAGTCTTGACTCCACTACGGAGAAAATATTTTTATTGCAATGCCAAATGTTCAAGAAAATAGTCAACTGTATGTTTAGTTCATGTTTGGTATAATCTGAATTGACGTTACCATATTTGACCCAGTCCTCTCATGTAGGCTTAGTCCCCTACCTTGGGAGGGAATGGAAAACAACCAGTAAATCAAGATGTGATTGCCGCAAAACACATCTGCATATTGAATTCACACATGTCCCTAGCAATCTGTCACCCAACCGGCAAACCTATCTTCTCCACTCCTCTCCTCTCCTGCATATTGAATTCATACACGTCCCTAGCAATCTGCCGCCCAACTTGAGATCCCATCAACACCGCATTTCTGAGACGGCAGGCCGATCAGATTTGTGTTTTTTCCAACATTCAAAGCCAGCATGTTCACAGTGTGGTTGATTCAAACCCAATATGTTCATAGTGTGGTTGATTCAAACCCAATATGTTCATAGTGTGGTTGATTCAAACCCAATATGTTCATAGTGTGGTTGATTCAAACCCAATATGTTCATAGTGTGGTTGATTCAAACCCAATATGTTCATAGTGTGGTTGATTCAAAACCATAATGTGCACAGAGTGGGTGATTCAAACCCATAATGTTGACTGTGTTTGATTCAAACCCATAATGTCCACAGTGTGGTTGATTCAAACCCAGCATGTTCATAGTGTGTTTGATTCAAACGCAGCATGTTCATAGTGTGGTTGATTCAAACGCAGCATGTTCACAGTGTGGTTGATTCAAACCCAGCATGTTCATAGTGTGCTTGATTCAAACGCAGCATGTTCATAGTGTGGTTGATTCAAACGCAGCATGTTCACAGTGTGGTTGATTCAAACGCAGCATGTTCATAGTGTGGTTGATTCAAACTCAGCATGTTCACAGTGTGGTTGATTCAAACGCAGCATGTTCACAGTGTGGTTGACTCAAACGCAGCATGTTCACAGTGTGGTTGATTCAAACGCAGCATGTTCATAGTGTGGTTGATTCAAACGCAGCATGTTCACAGTGTGGTTGATTCAAACGCAGCATGTTCACAGTGTGGTTGATTCAAACGCAGCATGTTCACAGTGTGGTTGATTCAAACGCAGCATGTTCACAGTGTGGTTGATTCAAACGCAGCATGTTCACAGTGTGGTTGATTCAAACGCAGCATGTTCACAGTGTGGTTGATTCAAACGCAGCATGTTCATAGTGTGGTTGATTCAAATGCAGCATGTTCATAGTGTGGTTGATTCAAACGCAGCATGTTCACAGTGTGGTTGACTCAAACGCAGCAATATTTTATTTTTGAGATTCTTCAAAGTAGCCACCCTTTTCCTTGATGACAGCTTTGCACACTCTTGAAATTCCCTCAACCAGCTTCACCTGGAATGCTTTTCCAACAGGCCGTCATTGAAGTAAAATAAAGGTAAAAAATAAAATAAAAAATTCACACAGTCTCCTCTGAACAATTGATGTTGAGATGTGTCTGTTACTTGAACTCTTTGAAGCATTTATTTGCGCTGGAATTTCTGAGGCTGGTAATACTAATGAACTTATCCTCTACAGCAGATGTAACTCTGGTTCTTCCTTTAATGTGGCGGTCCTCAGGAGGGCCAATTTCATCATAGCGCTTTTTTTTACAGCTGCACTTGAAGAAACTTTCAAAGTTCTTGAAATTTTCCAGATTGACTGACCTTCATGTCATAAAGTAACGATGGACTGTCATTTATCTTTGCTTATTTGAGCTGTTCTTGCCATAATATTGACTTGCTTTTACCAAATAGGGCTATCTTCTGTATACCACCCCTACCTTGTCACAACACAACTGATTGGCTATAACACATTAAGAAGGAAAGAAATTCCACAAATTCACTTTTAACAAGACACGCATGTTAAATGAAATGCATTCCAAGTGACTACCTCATGAAGCTGGTTGAGAGAATGCCAAGAGTGTGCAAAGCTGTCATCAATGCAAAGGGTGGCTACTTTGAATACTCTCAAATGTTGATTTGTTTAACACTTTTTTGGTTACTACATGATTCCATATGTGACCCGTTTCAGGATACTAGGCATATGTTGCAAGTCTTCACAGGAGAGCCATTTTAGCATGATGAATTAATTTTTTTAAATCAAAATGCATTTTGGGGCAGAAATGCCTTCTGGAACATGTGAACTTTCATGTGCCTTAATAACAAACTTGTATGACATCTGTAAATACGAATAAAACTGTTAAATTGTTCTTCGCATAGAGTTGATCAGGCTGTTGATTGTGGCCTGTAGAATGTTCAATGGCTGTGTAAAGTTGCTGTATATTGGCAGGAACTGGAACACACTGTCGTACGCGTTAATCCAGAGCATCCCAAAAATGCACAACGGGTGACATGTCTGGTGGGTATGCAGGCCATGGAAGAACTGGGACATTTTCAGCTTCCATGAATTGTGTTCAGATCCTTGCAACAAGGGTCCGTGCATTAACATGCTGAAACATGAGGTGATGGCTGTGGATGAATGGCAAGACAATGGGCCTCAGGATTTCATCACGGTATCTCTGTGCATTCAAATTGTCATCGATAAAATGTAATTGTGTTCTCTGGCAACAGTTCTAGTGGACATTCCTTTAGTCAGCATGCCAATTGCATGCTCTCTCAAAACTTGAGACATCTGTGGCTTTGTCTTGTGTGACAAAACTGCACATTTTAGAGTAGCCTTTTATAGTCCCCAGCACATCGTGCACCTGTGTAATGATCATGCTGTTTAATCAGCTTCTTGTCAGGTGGATGGATTATAGATTAATTATCTTGGCATAGGAGAAATTATCAAAAACAAATTTGTCGAAAACATTTTAGAGGAAATAAGCTTTTTGTGCGTATGGAACATTTCTGAGATGCTTATTTAAACTCATGAAACATGGAACCAACACTCTACATGTTACTTTTATAGATTTCTTCAGTGTCAATTGTGATGGCAGATGGACATCAATAAGGCTATTTATGGACAACAACATCTATTTATTCTGACAGAGTTAATGTAGGAAAAGAACATACCGAGTCAGTTGTACTGAACTGTATCTTCTGCATTCAACCCAAACCCTCTAAATGAGAGAAGTGCGGGGGCTGCCTTAATCAACATCCATGTCTCAGGGAACAGACCGACAGAACGACCTTGTCAGCTCATGGATTCAACCCAGCAAACTTTTGGGTTAATGGCCCAACCCTCTAACCACTAGGATACCTGCCACCCCATACAGAGAGATGTTGTATTATTTTACCTTTATTTAACCAGGCAAGTTAGTTAAGAACAAAATCTTTTTTTCAATGACAGCCTAGAACAGTGGGTTAACTGCCTTGTTCAGGGGCAGAACAACAGATTTGTACCTTGCGCTCAGAGGTTTGAACTTGCAACCTTCCGGTTTCCAGCCCAATGCTCTAACCACTAGGCTACCCTGCCGCCCCTGCACATACATTTTTCAACTGTGTGTGTGTGTGTGTTATTTTCCCCTTTTCTCAAATGTCATACTTTAATCCTGAAGCAGCCATCAACTACACAGTAATTATCAAGTTTGACCTTATAGGCTAAACGCTGTGTTTAGTACTATAAAGCAACCCATTATTGTGACACACAGACACAAACACCATATATAAACCTGTGTAGAAACCCAGACATAACCACCAAAGTTCCACCAAACAAATACTGGAGCTATACACTAACAGAATCACTGAGCTGGCTTCGTGGTTGACCTCTTTAAGCGAACAGACAGAAGGATGGCCTTGTTTGTAACAAAGCCCCATGTGTATTGAGTTGGGGTACAACACCTTTACTGTTCCCTGTTCCTCAAGAGGAAAACAGCAGGGAGCAGCCAGAGCATGGTCATAGATGTTGTTGTTGTGTGTGTGTGTGTGTGTGTGTGTGTGTGTGTGTGTGTGTGTGTGTGTGTGTGTGTGTGTGTGTGTGTGTGTGTGTGTGTGTGTGTGTGTGTGTGTGTGTGTGTGTGTGTGTGTGTGTGTGTGTGTGTGTGTGTGTGTGTGTGTGTGTGTGTGTGTGTGTGTACGCTTGTGTTTGGTTTTACTATTGTTGTGGGGACCAAAGTCCTCACCAGGATAGTAAAACAAGGACATGTTGTTGGTCCCCATAAGGAAACAGGCTATTTAATGCTTAGGGGTGGCAGTAGCCTATTGGTTAGAGCTTTGGGCCAGTAACCGAAAGGTTGCTGGATTGAATCCCCGAACTGACAAGGTAAGCTGTCGTTCTGCCCCTGAAGGCAATAAACCCCTGTTCCCCGGTAGGCCGTCATTGTAAGGAATAATTTGTTCTTAACTGGCTTGTCTAGTTAAATAAAGTTTAAAATAAAAAAGGGTTAGGGGTTTGAGGTTAGGGATAGGGATAGGTTAAGGATTTTGGGATTTCTAATGGGAATCAATTGTATGGTTACCACAAGTTGACCAAAAGTCCACACAATAACCGTAAACAAAGTCAAATTCAGAGAAGTGAGGACATTTTCCCAATCCTCACTTGTAAAAAGGCTATTTTCGGTTTAGGGGTTAGGTTTTGTGTTTGGGGATAGTGGTTAGGTTTGGGGTTAGGTTTAGGTTTATGGTTAGAATCAGGGTTAGGGGTTAGGTTTAGAGTAAGACATTGGGGTTAGGTTTAGGGTTAGAATTAGGGGTTAAGGGTAGGGTTAGGGTAAAGGTTAGGGAAAATAGGATTTTAAATGGGAATCAATTGTTGGTCCCCAAAAAGTCCTCACAAGTATCGTAAGATATAGCTATGTGTGTGTGTGTGTGTGTGTGTGTGTGTGTGTGTGTGTGTGTGTGTGTGTGTGTGTGTGTGTGTGTGTGTGTGTGTGTGTGTGTGTGTGTGTGTGTGTGTGTGTGTGTGTGTGTGTGTGTGTGTGTGTGTGTGTGTGTGTGTGTGTGTGTGTGTGTGTGTGTGTGTGTGTGTGTGTGTTTAGCAGGATTTGCTAAAGGTCGCTCAGGAGCCAAGGCAATAATCGATGTACCTCCAGGTCCCCAGGATGTCGGGAGATGACTTAAAACGGCCACTAGGGGCAACAGTGAGTGCTATTACCATCAAGAATTTGTGGTTTGCTACAGAATTGTGGACGGGTATAGAGGATGGGCCTAACCCACAAGCACTGGCTCCAAGGGTTGCATGTTCAATCCCAGCACTAGGCACTTGTTTTAAAAAGTTTTGTTGTAACCCTATCCCAAACCTTAACCTTTACCTTAACTATTCGTAATGAATGCCTAAATTTATCCTTTGGAATGTCCATTTATGGACAAACGTTATATTCTGAAGTGAGAGTGTGAGAGCTTGTTTGGGACCTAGCCACTCTGTTTCTGAGGACAAGGGGCCCCACAGCAATGCACACACACACACACACACACACACACACACACAGCTCTGATGGATCGTTTACAGCAGCCCAAAGAACTCCACCCATCAATCTGGTACCATGGTGACAGGACCTAGGAGACGGCCCAGTGAAATAAATAGAGGTGACTCTCACAGTCTCTCTCTCTACCTCTCCTCTCATAAGTCCCCTGTTCTACCTCACAGTCTCTCTCTCTCTACCTCTCCTCCCATAAGTCCCCTGTTCTACCTACTCTCTCACACTCTCTCTCTTCCATCCTCTCCTCCCAACCCTTCCCCCCCTCTCAATCTCCGTTTGTCTCTCACTCTCTCTACCTCCTCTCCCACTCTACCTTCCCTTGTTGCCCCGACCATCCACTCCACTCCACCTCTCACTCTCCACCTCTACCTCCCCTCTTCTCCTCTGCCCTCCGTTTCTTCTCTACCGACAGAAAAATTGTGACCAATCTCCCCCAGAAAGCACTACACCGAACACAGAACTGTAATATACAAGGAATACATTATTCTGTATATTGTATGCACCAAGGAATACCTCACATCAAAACAAATGAACTCAATCCATCTGTACCCACCACATCACACCTCCCAGTCCCACTCAACAGTATTACAATAGGAACAACTGCCAACACATACCCTGGGAAACGTAGCAACGGTAGAGGCACTTTTACCCTGACGCACCGAACCCAAGTGAATACAGCACTCTGAATATATACACCTTGATAAAAGGAACACCTTATATCAAACATACGGTATGTTGTACATCACAAATCAAATGCATTATAATACACCAAGATGCTCGGCTGGTGAGCAAAAACTAATAGGACGGCTATGATCTGTTGTGCATGTAGTTGTGAGGACTTTTTGGAGGCCAACAATTGATTCCCATTCAAAATCCTATTTCCCCTGGCCCCTAACCCTACCCTCAACCCCTAACTCTAAACCTAACCCTAGCCCTAAACCTAACCCCTAACCCTAATTCTAACCCTAGCCCTAAACCTAATCCTTAGCCCTAACCTTAACCGTAATTCTACACCTAACCCTAACCCTAATTCTAATCCTAAACCTAACCCTTAACCCTAACCCTGAAATTGCCTTAGTCCTTTATAGGACCGGCCAAATGTACTAACTCTTGACCAAATGTCAGAATGTCTCTTGGTTTACTATTTGCGTGAAGACTTCTAGACCTATTATAGTAAAATACACAGCAGAGCAGGTGATGTCATGAGGGTTTATGGGTAGGGAACATCAGGTCACAGGTTGTGCTGCTCTGTTCCCCAGAAGCAATAAGTCTGTATGTGTGTGTGTGTGTGTGTGTGTGTGTGTGTGTGTGTGTGTGTGTGTGTGTGTGTGTGTGTGCGTGCGTGCGTGCGTGCGTGCGTGCGTGCGTGTGTGTGTGTGTGAACGTCCACCCTGTGTATTTATCAGACATAAAAACCATTCCAGCAGCCCGGGGAAGCGACGAGGTGCATATGCTCTACTCTGTTACCCGTGACAGGAATGTCTCCGTAGGGACTAGACTTTAGAGGAAAACACATAAACCCCTTGTCCCTTTACCGGCTATAATACAGACACTTTACCAGCTGGGGAGACACTATAATATGTATAATACAGTAGATACGTACTTATGAGAGATCGTTCCGCAGTGCAACATCTAAAACCATCATTTGACCTTAGTGCTATGTTTTTCAGGCTGTTTTGGAAAACACTGAAGTGAGTTACTGCACAATACTAGACAGTTGGCTCATAGTATTTATACAGAATCACATTCCTAAGCCTGGTTTAGATTTTCTGTGAGCGATCAAGATAGGCAAGATTAACAAATTGTCAAAATATTAGAAACAGCTTCTCAATGTTAATGGGATAATGTATATAGTGTTGGGGGAAGTTCATATCTAAATCTAAACAATATGCTGTCAGAGAGAGAGGGGTCTCATCTTGGAACTGTGTGTGTGTGTGTGTGTGTGTGTGTGTGTGTGTGTGTGTGTGTGTGTGTGTGTGTGTGTGTGTGTGTGTGTGTGTGTGTGTGTGTGTGTGTGTGTGTGTGTGTGTGTGTGTGTGTGTGTGTGCGTGCTGGCGTGCGTGCGTGCGTGCGTGCGTGCGTGCGTGCGTGCGTGCGTGCGTGCGTGCGTGTGTGTGTGTGTGTGTGTGTGTGTGTGTGTGTGTGTGTGTGTGTGTGTGTGTGTGTGTGTGTGTGCACTGCCATACTGTTGACTGCCCCCGCAGTGAGGTGAGTGGTCTGAAACATCAGATAAGCAAATGAAACACATTACAGAGTTACAGTATAACAGCGTGCCTGTGTCTATGTTCCAAATGGCACCCTGTTCCCTATACAGTGCACTACGTTCGACCAGAATCCTAGAGGAAAGAGGGTGTCATTTGGGACATAACCTGTATATCTTTCTGCAGGTCTTAGTGGTCTTGAAGGGGAGAAATGGTACTGCGATATACTGAGATGGTATTGCGACATATGTTAACTTAAACAAACAGGGGCCGCCCTGGGGTTGGCCAGGTCACACACATCATTCTCAGCAATGTTCACAAAGACATTACACCTCTATCAAGTGTCTCAGAGTAGGAGTCCTGATCTCGAATCAGTCTTGCCTTGTCGATCATAATGAATCAGATTATTAAGGACCTGATCCTAGATTAAGGATTATTAAGGATCTGATCCTAGATCAGCACTACTACTCTCTGACGCTTGATACATATGGGCCCAGATCGGTTTCCATCAGTGCTGCAAACACTGATGGACAGACAGACAAACATCACAGATATGCTCCCCTATGCACCTTAACTGAGACTCTGTCTTTCCGTCCATCCACCCTAGTTTCTCTTTCTGTCTGCCCTGTCAGTGAAGTCACCTGTCTGTCTGTCTGTCTGTCTGTCTGTCTGTCTGTCTGAGTGACAGTTGTGATGTCAACATTGTTTTCCCTTCCTGCTATTAATCATTTCCTCTGTTATGATGCTCTGATTACAGCATATCCTGTGTGTGTGTGTCTGTGTCTGTGTCTGTGTCTGTGTGTGTGTGTGTGTGTGTGTGTGTGTGTGTGTGTGTGTGTGTGTGTGTGTGTGTGTGTGTGTGTGTGTGTGTGTGTGTGTGTGTGTGTGTGTGTGTGTGAGTGTGTGCGTGTGTGTGTGCGTGCGTGCGTGTGTGTGCGTGCGTGTGTGCGTGTGTGTGTGTGTGTGTGTGTGTGTGTGTGTGTGTGTGTGTGTGTGTGTGTGTGTGTGTGTGTGTGTGTGTGTGTGTGTGTGCTTACGGCCTGGCAGCTTTGTGGGTCTTTCTGAGGCTGTATTTATTGTGTGTCTGATTCACAGAGGAAAATCCTCCCAAAGCTCTCTCTTTGATCAAGTTCATCACAGTATGTTAGGATCATTCATATTTACAGGTTTGAATTTAGAGGTTTTTCTCTCCGTGGACAATTCATCTTCCCAGCTTCCAAAAGAGTGTAGCCACCTGCATCTCTTTTTCTCTGTTTTCTCTCGTTCCCCCACTCTTCTCTCTCTCCCTCTCACCCTCTCTGCCTCTCTCTCTTCCCTTTGTCTATGCTGTCCCCATTAGTTGTGATTAAAGCTGAAATCAGATGGTGAGACATATTTTAAAGGTCAGTATGTAAGTGGAAGGCAGCTGCTGGAATTGGCAGAGAGGGAGCCAGATCCAAACTCTGCTTGTGCTTGCAGGCTCCAGGCTAAATGATTCCTCTGAGCGTGCGTGTGTGTGTGTGTGTGTGTGTGTGTGTGTGTCTGTGTGTGTGTGTGTGTGTGTGTGTGTGTGTGTGTGTGTGTGTGTGTGTGTGTGTGTGTGTGTGTGTGTGTGTGTGTGTGTGTGTGTGTGTGTGTGTGTGTGTGTGTGTGTGTGTGTGTGTGTGTGTGTGAGGTGACGACTGATTGCCCCAGCTCACCTTGTGCTGCGATTCTTTTTTACTCTTGCTGGTAAAAGCATTGCCTGTTAACCCTGTGTGTGCTGTTTAGGCCTTGGCTTCAGTTTGCGCCTGATTTAAAAGAGGTTGTGTAGAGTTCATGCATAAAGTTTCACCTGGTGGCACTAGTACTATAGTTTCACCTGGTGGCACTAGTACTATAGCTTCACCTGGTGGCACTAGTACTATAGTTTCACCTGGTGGCACTAGTTTCACCTACTAGTTTCACCTGGTGGCACTAGTACTTCACCTGGTGGCACTAGTACTATAGCTTCACCTGGTGGCACTAGTACTATAGTTTCACCTGGTGGCACTAGTACTATAGCTTCACCTGGTGGCACTAGTACTATAGTTTCACCTGGTGGCACTGGTACTATAGTTTCACCTGGTGGCACTGGTACTATAGTTTCACCTGGTGGCACTAGTACTATAGTTTCACCTGGTGGCACTAGTACTATAGTTTCACCTGGTGGCACTAGTACTATAGTTTCACCTGGTGGCACTAGTACTATAGTTTCACCTGGTGGCACTAGTACTATAGTTTCACCTGGTGGCACTAGTACTATAGTTTCACCTGGTGGCACTAGTACTATAGTTTCACCTGGTGGCACTAGTACTATAGTTTCACCTGGTGGCACTAGTACTATAGTTTCACCTGGTGGCACTAGTACTATAGTTTCACCTGGTGGCACTGGTTTCACTGGTGGCACTAGTTTCACCTGGTGGCACTAGTACTATAGTTTCACCTGGTGGCACTGGTACTATAGTTTCACCTGGTGGCACTAGTACTATAGTTTCACCTGGTGGCACTGGTACTATAGTTTCACCTGGTGGCACTGGTACTATAGTTTCACCTGGTGGCACTAGTACTATAGTTTCACCTGGTGGCACTAGTACTATAGTTTCACCTGGTGGCACTACAGATGTAGGATCTTAATTTGACCACTCTTTGGTTGCTGAGAATTGTCCTGCAAATTAGGAAATTCTAACTTGTAGTGTATTTGAGTTTTAAAAAAGCTTTAAAATTTGTTTTCATTCCACTTCAAAATTTCAGACTTGATTTGCCCTAAAAAATAAACATATCAACCTCTACAAAAATGTCCATGAATTATAATCCACATAATAATTAACATTTTCTGTTGCTGTATGATTCCTTTCCTGCTGTAGCAAACTGGCTAAAATTAAGATCCTACATCTGTAGCGCTATAGCTTCCATGATCTACAGTAACCATGGCAAAGTGTGATCATCATTTCCGTTTATTTTCTTTTTGTCATCTATTCCATTAGTCTCCCAGAGTCTTTTTTAGACCACACACTGAACGTACTGAAGCCTGGTGGGGGGATCGAGCCTATAGCTTTGTTCCCCTAAATTATCTAATTAGGCCCCTTCACATATCCAGAATATTTGTTAAGGTAAGATAAATGTTGCTGAGGCATCTGGCTCCGATTTCCAGATTCCTCTAACGAACAAGAGGCCGTTGTCCTAAGACTTGTACTGCTTCAACTTGTGGCGCTGCTCCCCTAAACCCTATGGAGGTTTGCAAGTAACACCGCTAAGACTGGTGGGAGGGCAGCAGAGGAGCGAGTGAAGAAGTGGTCGCTGCCAATCCATCATGCTGCTGGTCTGACATTAAAGGTGAAGTTAGTAGTTAAATACAGATTCATATAAGAAACACTACTGTCACGTTACACATTGAACACTGGAGCTGAGGTTATTTCGATGCATGACTGGCCACTCAGCGCTTTCACAAAGCAGGGAACGTCGGGGGGGGGGGTGAAACGTGTGCTTGATAAGCCAGAGACCGTGCCTGAACGAAAAGCATCATAGTGGAGCATATAACAATATTGTATAATACAATAATTGAATTCTGCCTTGGCTTCTTCATGGGGAGTAAATGGAGCATTATGAACAGCAAAGACGGGGCCATTGTACAGTCCTTTATACACTACAGGCAACAACTGGAGGCAACCAACTGTAATATAGTCCATGTGACTGGATACACAACTAAACAGGTATGTCCTCTAGCTGCTATGATAAGGAGACGCTGAATAGAATACAATAGAATCAGAACAGAATCATATAATACAATATAATGAGAATAGACTCAGAAGAGAATCAGAACAGAATACAATGGAACACCATACAATCTGAATAGAGCTGGACAAAAGAAACAGGCTGGTATAGCCATGTCCTCTAGCTGCTATGGTATGGTAAGCAGACTCTCACATCAGTGAAGAATGGGCCTTCATCCCTGTGATTAACATAGCACGTTTATAGATGGTGTTTGACAAGAATCACAATGAGCAGCATACAGATATGTAAAGTATGACAAATGCCATATGCTGATGAACATTCTAGTTAACATACTGTAGAATGGTGCTTGTTCCTTCTTGCATTGCCCTTACAGAAAAACCACATGAATTTCACACGAGTGTTCCAAAAATGTCTCCATGTGATCGTATATGAAGTTAATTGACTAACACGTGACAACATGTAAACCAACATGTGATAACATGACACTAGACATGTGACAATGTGATCACGTGAAATCATGTGTTTTTTTCTGTAAGGGTGATTACACCCGGTTGTCATAGAAACAGCAAGCATGCATGGCGTAGAGTAGAGTAGACAAGCGATTGATAGTTTGAGTTTCATCTCCCTCCATCTCTTCTATCTATGAGTCAGAGGCAACATATTTGAATACGAATTCTAGAACTTTGTCTATTTAGGCTGTTTCTAATGCAATAACCCCAAACTGTCACTACAGACCTAGAGCAAGGCTACAACCCAAATGACACCCTATTCCCTATATAGGGTACTACTTTTTTTTTTACAAGGGCCCATCAAAGGTGTACACTATATAGGGAATAGGGTGCCATTTGGGACACACTCTCACTGTCACTTCATCAAATCTTCTGGGTTAAATTCTGAATGCCATTGATGTAGGCTACAGCTACAATACCTGCGGGTTGTGTTCTGAATCTTCCTCTGCGTCCTGAATGGCACCTTATTCCCTACATAGTGCATAGGGCTCTGGTCAAAAGTAGTGCACTATATAGAGAATATGGTGCCATTTGGGTCGTACACTTCCTCTATGTTATCTAGTCAACTACATCAAGTATCAAATGAATTACGACCTGATTAGGATCTAATCTAGTTGGATGTCCTCGATATACTGACATGGATGTCACTTTATTAGTGTGTGTCAGTCCCTCTGAGACAGAACAGAAACAACTTGATACAGAGCAGCCACGATCACGCTCACAACTTTCCAGGCAGTGGCATCATATTGTGGGTAAACAATGCCCTCAGCGGCTCACCGAGACACACACACAAACACGCACACACAACCGCCCTCCCCATACACACACACAAACCGTTTGGGCTCTGGAAAGAGGAGAAGGATTGCCTTGGAGGCAAGGGCCCTGCATGCCTGGCTCTCCCATGCTGCGAATAGGATGGAGATTTTATGCTGAACGCTGCAGAAAACTGGTGGCAGTGTGCTTAATTATGTGTTGAGTCCAAAATGGCACCCCATTCCCTATGTAGTGCACTACTTATGACCAGGGCCCATATAACTCTATTAAGGGGAATAGGGTGCCTTTTGGGATACACTTTATGTTTTGGCTGGAACCAGGGCCAAGGAACCAGAGAGGGCTTGCCACTGCCTCACTGTGCCCAGCTAGAGCTTCCTCTTAGGGGGCAGGGATACGCTACCATATGGGGGTGTGTCTGAAGTTCTGGATCTACTGCTGGCCTGGATAGAATAAGAGTAGCTACATGAGTCAGATTGATAATAATATCACCCAATAATACAGAATACCTCTTAGGGTGGGTTAGAGTCTATACCCTAACAGCAAATATCCTCATACTGGATCCCCCATAATTCATTCACCCTTATTTTACCAGGTAAGTTGATTACGAACAGAGGTTGTGTTCGAGAGCATCCAAACCATGATGTATCATGGGTAAATTGTGACTGACCTACAAATAATAATGAGTCGTTATTTATGATGCAAGTTGATTTGTAGACCAATCAGTCAGCAGTTGCCTGCACTGTCGGCTACATTGTCAAACCAACCCGTTCTTTATTATAGCAACGATCTGCATCTGGTCACCTATCCAGGAACCAAACCATGCTTAGCTTCAGAGGCAAGCCATCAGTGGGATGCAGGGTGGTACACTTCTGGCTAGAAGCACTTCTGGCTAGAAGCAATGCATTCCAACACTCCATTCACCCAATACAAACAAAACCACCCTACCCTGATTCACTTGATTCCTCATTGCAGCGATCTTGACACAAATGGCAGTGAAAGAGGCGGAAAGAGAAGAAAAGAGAAGAGGGAAAGGGAAGAGGGAAAGGGAAGAGGGAAAGGGAAGAGGGAAAGGGAAGAGGGAAAGGGAAGAGGGAAAGGGAAGAGGGAAAGGGAAGAGGGAAAGAGAGAACAGGAAGAGGGAAAGAGAGGAAGGGAGGAAAGGGAAAAGAGAATGGTAAGAAGTAAGTGGAAGAGGGAAAGAGGGAAAGGGAAGAGGAAAAGAGAGAACAGGAAGAGAGAAAGAGGGAAAGGGAAGAGGAAAAGGGGAAGAGAGAAAGGGACGAGGGAATGGCAACAGGGAAAAATAAGATGGGAAGAGAGAAAGGGAAGAGGGTAAGGGCAGAGAGAAAGGGGAGAAGGGAAAGGGAGGAAAGGGAAGAGGGGAAGAGGGAAATGGAACAGGGAAAGAGGCAAAGGCAAGAGGGAGGGGGGAAGAGGGATAGAGAAGAGGGAAAGGGAAGAGGGATAGAGAAGAGGGAAAGGGGAGAGGGATAGAGAAGAGGGAAAGGGGAGAGGGATAGAGAAGAGGGAAAGGGGAGAGGGATAGAGAAGAGGGAAAGGGAGAGGGATAGAGAAGAGGGAAAGGGGAGAGGGATAGAGAAGAGGGAAAGGGGAGAGGGATAGAGAAGAGGGAAAGGGGAGAGGTATAGAGAAGAGGGAAAGGGAAGAGGGATAGAGAAGAGGGAAAGGGGAGAGGGATAGAGAAGAGGGAAAGGGGAGAGGGATAGAGAAGAGGGAAAAGGGAGAGGGATAGAGAAGAGGGAAAGGGAAGAGGGATAGAGAAGAGGGAAAGGGAGAGGGATAGAGAAGAGGAAAGGGAAGAGGGATAGAGAAGAGGGAAAGGGGAGAGGGATAGAGAAGAGGGAAAGGGGAGAGGGATAGAGAAGAGGGAAAGGGAAGAGGGATAGAGAAGAGGGAAAGGGAAGAGGGATAGAGAAGAGGGAAAGGGGAGAGGGATAGAGAAGAGGGAAAGGGGAGAGGGATAGAGAAGAGGGAAAGGGGAGAGGGATAGAGAAGAGGGAAAGGGAAGAGGGATAGAGAAGAGGGAAAGGGGAGAGGGATAGAGAAGAGGGAAAGGGAAGAGGGATAGAGAAGAGGGAAAGGGAAGAGGGATAGAGAAGAGGGAAAGGGAAGAGGGATAGAGAAGAGGGGAAGGTATAGGGAAAGAGAAAAGGGAATGAGATGAGAGAAAGGGAAGATGGGAAGAGGGTTAGGGAAGAGGGAAAAAGGGAAAGGTGAGAGGCGATGGAAAGATAGTGAAAGAGAAGAGGGAAATAGAAGAGAGGAAAGGAAATAGTGAAAGGGAAGAGAGAGGGAAAGAAGAAAAGGGAAGAAGAAAGGGAGGGGGGAAAGAATAAAAGGGAAGAGGAAAGGGATGGGGAAAGAGGAAAAGAGAAGAGGAAAAGGGAGAGGGAAAGAGGAAAAGAGAAGAGGAAATGGAGGGGGAAAGAAGGAAAGGGAAGAGGAAAGGGAGAGCGAAAGAGGAAAAGAGAAGAGGAAAGGGAGGGGGAAAGAGGGAAAGAGAAGAGGAAAAGAGGGGAAAAGAGGAAAAGTGAAGAGGAAAGGGGTGGGGAAAGAAGAAAAGAGAAGAGGAAAGGGGGGAAAGATGAAAAGAGAAGAGGAAAAGGGAGGGGGAAAGAGGAAAAGAGAAGAGGAAAGGGAGGGGGAAAGAGGAAAAGAGAAGAGGAAAGGGAGGGGGAAAGAGGAAAAGAGAAGAGGAAAGGGGGAGAGGAAAAGAGAAGAGGAAAAGGGAGGGGGAACGAGGAAAAGAGAAGATGAAAGGGATGGGGAAAGAGGAAAAGAGAAGAGGAAAGGGGGAGAGGAAAAGAGAAGAGGAAAGGGGGAGAGGAAAAGGGAGGGGGAACGAGGAAAAGAGAAGAGGAAAGGGAGGGGGAAAGAGGAAAAGAGAAGAGGAAAGGGGAGGAGAGGAAAAGAGGAGAGGAAAAGGGAGGGGGAAAGAGGAAAAGAGAAGAGGAAAGGGAGGGGGAAAGAGGAAAAGAGAAGAGGAAAGGGGGGAAGAGGAAAAGAGAAGAGGAAAAGGGAGGGGAAAGAGGAAAAGAGAAGAGGAAAGGGGGGGAGAGGAAAAGAGGAGAGGAAAAGGGAGGGGGAAAGAGGAAAAGAGAAGAGGAAAGGGAGGGGGAAAGAGGAAAAGAGAAGGGGAAAGGGGGGAAGAGGAAAAGAGAAGAGGAAAAGGGAGGGGGAAAGAGGAAAAGAGAAGAGGAAAGGGAGGGGGAAAGAGGAAAAGAGAAGAGGAAAGGGATGGGGAAAGAGGAAAGAGAAGAGGAAAGGGGGGAGGGGAAAAGAGAAGAGGAAAGGGGGGAAGAGGAAAAGAGAAGAGGAAAGGGGGGAGAAGAGGAAAAGGGAGGGGGAACGAGGAAAAGAGAAGAGGAAAGGGATGGGGAAAGAGGAAAGAGAAGAGGAAAGGGGGAGGGGAAAAGAGAAGAGGAAAGGGGGGAAGAGGAAAAGAGAAGAGGAAAGGGGGAGAGGAAAGAGAAGAGGAAAGGGGGGAGGGAAAAGGGAGGGGGAAAGAGGAAAAGAGAAGAGGAAAGGGGGAGAGGAAAAGAGAAGAGGAAAGGGATGTGGAAAGAGGAAAAGAGAAGAGGAAAGGGAGGGGGAAAGAGGAAAAGAGAAGAGGAAAGGGGAGGGGAAAAGAGGAAAAGAGAAGAGGAAAGGGGGGGGAAGAGGAAAAGAGAAGAGGAAAAGGAGGGGGAAAGAGGAAAAGAGAAGAGGAAAGGGGGAAGAGGAAAAGAGAAGAGGAAAAGGGAGGGGGAAAGAGGAAAAGAGAAGAGGAAAGGGGGAAGAGGAAAAGAGAAGAGGAAAAGGGAGGGGGAAAGAGGAAAAAGAGAAGAGGAAAGGGGGGAGAGGAAAAGAGGAGAGGAAAAGGGAGGGGGAAAGAGGAAAAGAGAAGAGGAAAGGGAGGGGGAAAGAGGAAAAGAGAAGAGGAAAGGGGGGGAAGAGGAAAAGAGAAGAGGAAAGGGAGGGGGAAAGAGGAAAAGAGAAGAGGAAAAGGAGGGGGAAAGAGGAAAAGAGAAGAGGAAAGGGATGGGGAAAGAGGAAAGAGAAGAGGAAAGGGGGAGGGGAAAAGAGAAGTGGAAAGGGGGAAGAGGAAAAGAGAAGAGGAAAGGGGGAGAAGAGGAAAAGGGAGGGGGAACGAGGAAAAGAGAAGAGGAAAGGGATGGGGAAAGAGGAAAGAGAAGAGGAAAGGGGGAGGGGAAAAGAGAAGAGGAAAGGGGGGAAGAGGAAAACAGAAGAGGAAAGGGGGGGAGAGGAGAGGAAAAGAGAAGAGGAAAGGGGGAGAGGAAAAGGGAGGGGGAAAGAGGAAAAGAGAAGAGGAAAGGGGGAGAGGAAAAGAGAAGAGGGAAGGGGGAGAGGAAAAGAGAAGAGGAAAGGGGGAGAGAGGAAAAGAGAAGAGGAAAGGGATGGGGAAAGAGGAAAAGAGAAGAGGAAAGGGGGAGAGGAAAAGAGAAGAGGAAAGGGATGGGGAAAGAGGAAAAGAGAAGAGGAAAGGGGGGAGGGGGAAAGAGGAAAAGAGAAGAGGAAAGGGATGGGGAAAGAGGAAAAGAGAAGAGGAAAGGGGGAGAGGAAAAGAGAAGAGGAAGGGGGGAGGAAAAGGGAGGGGGAAAGAGGAAAAGAGAAGAGGAAAGGAGGAGGAAAGAGGAAAAGAGAAGAGGAAATGGAGGGGGAAAGAGGAAAAGAGAAGAGGAAAGGGGGGAGAGGAAAAGAGAAGAGGAAAAGGGAGGGGGAACGAGGAAAAGAGAAGAGGAAAGGGATGGGGAAAGAATAAAAGGGAAGAGGAAAGGGTGACGGGAAAATAGGAAAAGAGAAGAGGAAAGGGATGGGGAAAGAGGAAAAGAGAAGAGGGAAAATGGAGGGGGAAAGAGGAAAAGAGAAGAGGAAAGGGAGGGGGAAAGAGAAAAAGAGAAGAGGAAAGGGAGGGGGAAAGAAGAAAAGAAAAGAGGAAAAGGGAGGGGGAAAGAAGAAAATGGAAGAGGAAAGGGAGGGGGAAAGAGGAAAATAGAAGAGGCAAAGGGAAAGAGGAAAAGAGAAGAGGAAAGGAGGGGAGAGGAAAAGAGAAGAGGGAAAGAGAGAACAGGAAGAGGGAAAGAGAGGAAGGGAGGAAAGGGAAAAGAGAATGGTAAGAAGTAAGTGGAAGAGGGAAAGAGGGAAAGGGAAGAGGAAAAGAGAGAACAGGAAGAGAGAAAGAGGGAAAGGGAAGAGGAAAAGGGGAAGAGAGAAAGGGACGAGGGAATGGCAACAGGGAAAAATAAGATGGGAAGAGAGAAAGGGAAGAGGGTAAGGGCAGAGAGAAAGGGGAGAAGGGAAAGGGAGGAAAGGGAAGAGGGGAAGAGGGAAATGGAACAGGGAAAGAGGCAAAGGCAAGAGGGAGGGGGGAAGAGGGATAGAGAAGAGGGAAAGGGAAGAGGGATAGAGAAGAGGGAAAGGGGAGAGGGATAGAGAAGAGGGAAAGGGGAGAGGGATAGAGAAGAGGGAAAGGGGAGAGGGATAGAGAAGAGGGAAAGGGAAGAGGGATAGAGAAGAGGGAAAGGGGAGAGGGATAGAGAAGAGGGAAAGGAAGAGGGATAGAGAAGAGGGAAAGGGGAGGGGATAGAGAAGAGGGAAAGGGGAGAGGGATAGAGAAGAGGAAAGGGAAGAGGGATAGAAAAGAGGGAAAGGGAAGAGGGATAGAGAAGAGGGAAAGGGAGAGGGATAGAGAAGAGGGAAAGGGGAGAGGGATAGAGAAGAGGGAAAGGGGAGAGGGATAGAGAAGAGGGAAAGGGAAGAGGGATAGAGAAGAGGGAAAGGGGAGAGGGATAGAGAAGAGGGAAAGGGAAGAGGGATAGAGAAGAGGGAAAGGGAAGAGGGATAGAGAAGAGGGAAAGGGAAGAGGGATAGAGAAGAGGGGAAGGTATAGGGAAAGAGAAAAGGGAATGAGATGAGAGAAAGGGAAGATGGGAAGAGGGTTAGGGAAGAGGGAAAAGGGAAAGGTGAGAGGCGATGGAAAGATAGTGAAAGAGAAGAGGGAAATAGAAGAGAGGAAAGGAAATAGTGAAAGGGAAGAGAGAGGGAAAGAAGAAAAGGGAAGAAGAAAGGGAGGGGGGAAAGAATAAAAGGGAAGAGGAAAGGGAGGGGGAAAGAGGAAAAGAGAAGAGGAAAAGGGAGAGGGAAAGAGGAAAAGAGAAGAGGAAATGGAGGGGGAAAGAAGGAAAGGGAAGAGGAAAGGGAGAGCGAAAGAGGAAAAGAGAAGAGGAAAGGGAGGGGGAAAGAGGAAAAGAGAAGAGGAAAAGAGGGGAAAAGAGGAAAAGTGAAGAGGAAAGGGGTGGGGAAAGAAGAAAAGAGAAGAGGAAAGGAGGGGAAAGATGAAAAGAGAAGAGGAAAAGGGAGGGGGAAAGAGGAAAAGAGAAGAGGAAAGGGAGGGGGAAAGAGGAAAAGAGAAGAGGAAAGGGAGGGGGAAAGAGGAAAAGAGAAGAGGAAAGGGGGAGAGGAAAAGAGAAGAGGAAAAGGGAGGGGGAACGAGGAAAAGAGAAGATGAAAGGGATGGGGAAAGAGGAAAAGAGAAGAGGAAAGGGGAGAGGAAAGAGAAGAGGAAAGGGGGAGAGGAAAAGGGAGGGGGAACGAGGAAAAGAGAAGAGGAAAGGGAGGGGGAAAGAGGAAAAGAGAAGAGGAAAGGGGAGGAGAGGAAAAGGAGAGGAAAAGGGAGGGGGAAAGAGGAAAAGAGAAGAGGAAAGGGAGGGGGAAAGAGGAAAAGAGAAGAGGAAAGGGGGAAGAGGAAAAGAGAAGAGGAAAAGGGAGGGGGAAAGAGGAAAAGAGAAGAGGAAAGGGGGAGAGGAAAAGAGGAGAGGAAAAGGGAGGGGGAAAGAGGAAAAGAGAAGAGGAAAGGGAGGGGGAAAGAGGAAAAGAGAAGGGGAAAGGGGGGGGAAGAGGAAAAGAGAAGAGGAAAAGGGAGGGGGAAAGAGGAAAGAGAAGAGGAAAGGGAGGGGGAAAGAGGAAAAGAGAAGAGGAAAGGGCGGGGGAAAGAGGAAAGAGAAGAGGAAAGGGGGAGGGGAAAAGAGAAGAGGAAAGGGGGAAGAGGAAAAGAGAAGAGGAAAGGGGGGAGAAGAGGAAAGGGAGGGGGAACGAGGAAAAGAGAAGAGGAAAGGGATGGGGAAAGAGGAAAGAGAAGAGGAAAGGGGGAGGGGAAAAGAGAAGAGGAAAGGGGGAAGAGGAAAAGAGAAGAGGAAAGGGGAGGGGGAACGAGGAAAAGAGAAGATGAAAGGGATGGGGAAAGAGGAAAAGAGAAGAGGAAAGGGGGAGAGGAAAAGAGAAGAGGAAAGGGGGAGAGGAAAAGGGAGGGGGAACGAGGAAAAGAGAAGAGGAAAGGGAGGGGGAAAGAGGAAAAGAGAAGAGGAAAGGGGAGGAGAGGAAAAGAGGAGAGGAAAAGGGAGGGGGAAAGAGGAAAAGAGAAGAGGAAAGGGAGGGGGAAAGAGGAAAAGAGAAGAGGAAAGGGGGAAGAGGAAAAGAGAAGAGGAAAAGGGAGGGGGAAAGAGGAAAAGAGAAGAGGAAAGGGGGGAGAGGAAAAGAGGAGAGGAAAAGGGAGGGGGAAAGAGGAAAAGAGAAGAGGAAAGGGAGGGGGAAAGAGGAAAAGAGAAGGGGAAAGGGGGGAAGAGGAAAAGAGAAGAGGAAAAGGGAGGGGGAAAGAGGAAAAGAGAAGAGGAAAGGGAGGGGGAAAGAGGAAAAGAGAAGAGGAAAGGGATGGGGAAAGAGGAAAGAGAAGAGGAAAGGGGGGAGGGGAAAAGAGAAGAGGAAAGGGGGAAGAGGAAAAGAGAAGAGGAAAGGGGGGAGAAGAGGAAAAGGGAGGGGGAACGAGGAAAAGAGAAGAGGAAAGGGATGGGGAAAGAGGAAAGAGAAGAGGAAAGGGGGAGGGGAAAAGAGAAGAGGAAAGGGGGGAAGAGGAAAAGAGAAGAGGAAAGGGGGAGAGGAAAAGAGAAGAGGAAAGGGGGAGAGGAAAAGGGAGGGGGAAAGAGGAAAAGAGAAGAGGAAAGGGGGAGAGGAAAAGAGAAGAGGAAAGGGATGTGGAAAGAGGAAAAGAGAAGAGGAAAGGGAGGGGGAAAGAGGAAAAGAGAAGAGGAAAGGGGAGGGGAAAAGAGGAAAAGAGAAGAGGAAAGGGGGGAAGAGGAAAAGAGAAGAGGAAAAGGAGGGGGAAAGAGGAAAGAGAAGAGGAAAGGGGGGAAGAGGAAAAGAGAAGAGGAAAAGGGAGGGGGAAAGAGTAAAAGAGAAGAGGAAAGGGGGAAGAGGAAAGAGAAGAGGAAAAGGGAGGGGGAAAGAGGAAAAAGAGAAGAGGAAAGGGGGGAGAGGAAAAGAGGAGAGGAAAAGGGAGGGGGAAAGAGGAAAAGAGAAGAGGAAAGGGAGGGGGAAAGAGGAAAAGAGAAGAGGAAAGGGGGGAAGAGGAAAAGAGAAGAGGAAAAGGGAGGGGGAAAGAGGAAAAGAGAAGAGGAAAGGGAGGGGGAAAGAGGAAAAGAGAAGAGGAAAGGGATGGGGAAAGAGGAAAGAGAAGAGGAAAGGGGGAGGGGAAAAGAGAAGTGGAAAGGGGGAAGAGGAAAAGAGAAGAGGAAAGGGGGGAGAAGAGGAAAAGGGAGGGGGAACGAGGAAAAGAGAAGAGGAAAGGGATGGGGAAAGAGGAAAGAGAAGAGGAAAGGGGGAGGGGAAAAGAGAAGAGGAAAGGGGGGAAGAGGAAAACAGAAGAGGAAAGGGGGAGAGGAAAAGAGAAGAGGAAAGGGGGAGAGGAAAAGGGAGGGGGAAAGAGGAAAAGAGAAGAGGAAAGGGGGAGAGGAAAAGAGAAGAGGGAAGGGGGAGAGGAAAGAGAAGAGGAAAGGGGGAGAGAGGAAAAGAGAAGAGGAAAGGGATGGGGAAAGAGGAAAAGAGAAGAGGAAAGGGGGAGAGGAAAAGAGAAGAGGAAAGGGATGGGGAAAGAGGAAAAGAGAAGAGGAAAGGGGGGAGGGGGAAAGAGGAAAAGAGAAGAGGAAAGGGATGGGGAAAGAGGAAAAGAGAAGAGGAAAGGGGGGAGAGGAAAAGAGAAGAGGAAGGGGGGGAAAGGGAGGGGGAAAGAGGAAAAGAGAAGAGGAAAGGAGGAGGAAAGAGGAAAAGAGAAGAGGAAATGGAGGGGGAAAGAGGAAAAGAGAAGAGGAAAGGGGGAGAGGAAAAGAGAAGAGGAAAAGGGAGGGGGAACGAGGAAAAGAGAAGAGGAAAGGGATGGGGAAAGAATAAAAGGGAAGAGGAAAGGGTGACGGGAAAATAGGAAAAGAGAAGAGGAAAGGGATGGGGAAAGAGGAAAAGAGAAGAGGGAAAATGGAGGGGGAAAGAGGAAAAGAGAAGAGGAAAGGGAGGGGGAAAGAGAAAAAGAGAAGAGGAAAGGGAGGGGGAAAGAAGAAAAGAAAAGAGGAAAAGGGAGGGGGAAAGAAGAAAATGGAAGAGGAAAGGGAGGGGGAAAGAGGAAAATAGAAGAGGCAAAGGGAAAGAGGAAAAGAGAAGAGGAAAGGAGGGGGAGAGGAAAAGAGAAGAGGGAAGGGGAGAGGAAAAGAGAAGAGGAAAGGGGGGAGAGGAAAAGAGAAGAGGAAAGGGATGGGGAAAGAGGAAAAGAGAAGAGGAAAGGGGGGAGAGGAAAAGAGAAGAGGAAAGGGATGGGGAAAGAGGAAAAGAGAAGAGGAAAGGGGAGGAGGGGGAAAGAGGAAAAGAGAAGAGGAAAGGGATGGGGAAAGAGGAAAAGAGAAGAGGAAAGGGGGAGAGGAAAAGAGAAGAGGAAGGGGGGGAAAGAGAGGAAAAGGGAGGGGGAAAGAGGAAAAGAGAATAGGAAAGGGGGAGAGGAAAAGAGAAGAGGAAAAGGGAGGGGAAAGAGGAAAAGAGAAGAGGAAAGGGAGGGGGAAAGAGGAAAAGAGAAGAGGAAAGGGGGGAGAGGAAATGAGAAGAGGAAAAGGGAGGGGGAACGAGGAAAAGAGAAGAGGAAATGGATGGGGAAAGAGGAAAAGAGAAGAGGAAAAATGGAGGGGGAAAGAGGAAAAGAGAAGAGGAAAGGGAGGGGGAAAGAGAAAAAGAGAAGAGGAAAGGGAGGGGGAAAGAAGAAAAGAAAAGAGGAAAAGGGAGGGGGAAAGATGAAAATGGAAGAGGAAAGGGAGGGGGAAAGAGGAAAATAGAAGAGGCAAAGGGAAAGAGGAAAAGAGAAGAGGAAAAGGGAGGGGGAAAGATGTAAAGGGAAGAGGGAAAGGGAAGAGAGAATGGGGAGAGGGAAATGGTAGAGGGATAGAGGGAAATGGAAGGGGGAGAGGGAGGAGGGAAATAGAAGAGGGAATGAGAAGTGGGAAAGAGTGAAAGGGAAGACGGAAAGGGGAGAGGGAAGGGGGAGACGGAAACGGAGAGGGAAAGGGTCAGGGAAAGGGGAGAGGGAAAGGCAGAGGGAAAGGGTGAGGGAAAGGGGAGAGGGAAAGGGAGAGGGAAAGGGGAGAGGGAAAGGGAGAGGGAAAGGGTGAGGGAAAGGGGGAGGGAAAGGCAGAGGGAAAGGGGAGAGGGAAAGGGGTAGGGGAAAGGGAAAGGGAGAGGGAAAGGGAGAGGGAAAGGAAAGGAGAGGGAAAAGGGAGTGGGAAATGGTAGAGGGTAAGGAAAGAGGGAAAGAGAATAGGGAAAGGGAAAAGGGAAAAGGTAGAGTGAAAGGGAAAGAGGGAATGGGAAGAGGGAAAGGGAGGAAGGAAAGAGGGAAATGGAAAATGGAAAGAGAAGAGGGAAAGGGTATGCTAAGAGGGAAAGGGGAGAGGGAAAGGGTAAGCTAAGAGGGAATGGTGAGAGAAGAGGAAAAGGGAAATGTAAGGGTGAGGAGAAAGAGAAGAGGGGATGAGAAGAGGGAAAGAGAAGAGGGAAAGGGAGAGGGAAAGGGGAGAGGGAAAGGGAGAGGAAAAGGGGCAAGGGAGAGGGAGAGGGGAAAGGAAAAGTGAGAGGGAAATGGGAGAGAGAAAGAGAAAGGGAGAGGGAAAGGGAAAGGGGAGAGGGAAATGATATAGGGTAAGGAAAGAGGGAAAGATAATAGGGAAAGGGAAAAGGGAAAAGGTAGAGTGAAAGGGAAAGAGGGAATGGGAAGAGGGAAAGAGGGAAAGGGAGGAAGGAAAGAGGGAAATGGAAGATGGAAAGAGAAGAGGGAAAGGGAGAGGGACCCTAGGACCGTGCCCCAGGACTACCTGACATGATGACTCCTTGCTGTCCCCAGTCCACCTGACTGTGCTGCTGCTCCCGTTTCAACTGTTCTGCCTTATTATTATTCGACCATGCTGGTCATTTATTCGACCATGCTGGTCATTTTGAACATCTTGGCCATGTTCTTGGCCATGTGGCACAGCCAGAAGAGGACTGGCCACCCCACATAGCCCGGTTCCTCTCTAGGTTTCTTCCTAGGTTTTGGCCTTTCTAGGGAGTTTTTCCTAGCCACCGTGCTTCTACACCTGCATTGCTTGCTGTTTGGGGTTTTAGGCTGGGTTTCTGTACAGCACTTTGAGATATCAGCTGATGTACGAAGGGCTATATAAATACATTTGATTTGATTTTGATTTGATTTGGAAAGGGGAGAGGGAAAGAGGAGAGGGAAAGGGGAGAGGGAAAGGGGAGAGGGAAAGAGGAGAGGGAAAGGGGAGAGGGAAAGGGAGGAGGGAAATGGGAAAGGGGAAAGGGAAAGGGAGGGGGAAATGGGAGAGGGAAAGTGAGAGGGAAAGGGGAGAGGGAAATGGTAGAGGGTAAGGAAAGAGGGAAAGAGAATAGGGAAAGGGGAAAGGGAAAAGGTAGAGTGAAAGGGAAAGAGGGAATGGGAAGAGGGAAAAAGGGAAAGGGAGGAAGGAAAGAGGGAAATGGAAGATGGAAAGAGAAGAGGGAAAGGGAGAGGGAAAGGGGAGAGGGAAAGGGAGAGGGAAAGGGGAGAGGGAAAGAGGAGAGGGAAATGGTAGAGGGTAAGGAAAGAGGGAAAGAGAATAGGGAAAAGGAAAAGGGTAGAGGAAAGGGGGGGAGAGGGAAAGGGCAGCAGGAATGGGAAGAGGGAATGGGAAGAGGAAAAGGGAAGAGAGAATGAGAAGAGGGAAAGGGAATAGAGAATAAGAAGAGAGAAAGGGAATAGAGAATAAGAAGAGAGAAAGGGAAGAGGGAAAGGGAAAGGGAAGAATGAAATAGAAGAAGGAATGAGAAGAGGGAAAGGGAATGAAGGAAAGGGAAGAGGGAAAGGGACGGAGAAACGAGGAGGGAAAGAAAGGGGAATAAGGAAAGAGAAGAGGGAAAGGGTGAAGGGAAAGGAAAGAGGGAAAGGGAAGGAGAAACGAGGAGGGAAAGAAGGGGGAATAAGGAAAGAGAAGAGGGAAAGGGTGTAGGGAAAGGAAAGAGGGAAAGGGAAGGAGAAACGAGGAGGGAAAGAAGGGGGAATAAGGAAAGAAAAGAGGGAACGGGTGAAGGGAAAGGGGATGAGGGAAAGGGAAGAAGGAAAGGGAAGGAGAAACGAGGAGGGAAATAAGGGGGAATAAGGAAAGAGAAGAGGGAAAGGAGGAAGGGAAAGGAAAGAGGGAAGTCAACACAGAAGGTGGCATCACTGGTTGTTGATGTAAAAGATGAGGGTGTAAAACCATGGGTAAATACACAATCCGGTGCCTTCTGCCTCCTTTAAGCATCTGCTTAGCGTTGGGAGGGGCGGGGCAGTGACATTGCTGAGGTAGTTCCTGGAAGGGCACTGAGATTCCCAGAAGAGATTGGGAGGAGGAGGAGGCTGGGCCCTCTCACAACTCCTCCCCTCCTCATCTTCTCTGTCCTCACTAGGGAGAGCTGTGACTAAAGAGGACAGAGGAGAAAGAGGAAAGAGGTCTCATACTGTTCTGTACTAACAGCCATTTATAAACTCCTCCCTTTTGTTCTCGGGAAACACATTCTCTTTCAATAAAACCGCCTGTCTGTAAAATAACTTTTCAAAATGCTCACTACAAACCACAACAAAGCACATTGTTTACTCCAAGTGATCTGTGTCTTTAGTTCAGACTCACCTTGTTCATTCAGTATGTGCATCAGCAATGTTTACATGAGCATGAGGGTCATTCCAGTAGGTTTCAGTTCCATAGCTGCTACTGCTCTTCCTTCCACCCGCTTTCTCACATCTCCTACTCGTTCTCTCCTGCCATAGGCCTCAATTCCTCCTGCCTTCTTCTCCTCCTCCTCCCTCTCTCATCTGCCTTATGTGATGCAGTAGCCCTCGTGTGATGCAGTAGCCATCGTGTGATGCAGTAGGCCTCGTGTGATGCAGCAGGCCTCGTGTGATGCAGCAGGCCTCGTGTGATACAGTAGGCCTTGTGTGATGCAGTAGGCTTCGTGTGATGCAGCAGGCCTCGTGTGATACAGTAGGCTTCGTGTGATGCAGTAGGCCCTGTGTGATGCAGTAGCCCTCGTGTAATGCAGCAGGCCTTGTGTGATACAGTAGACCTCGTGTGATGCAGTAGGCCTCGTGTGATACAGTAGGCCTCGTGTGATACAGTAGGCTTCGTGTGATGCAGTAGGCTTCGTGTGATACAGTAGGCTTCGTGTGATACAGTAGGCCTCGTGTGATGCAGTAGGCTTCGTGTGATACAGTAGGCTTCGTGTGATACAGTAGGCCTCGTGTGATGCAGTAGGCCTCGTGTGATGCAGTAGGCCTCGTGTGATGCAGTAGGCTTCGTGTGATGCAGCAGGCCTCGTGTGATGCAGTAGGCCTCGTGTGATGCAGCAGGCCTCGTGTGATACAGTAGGCCTCGTGTGATGCAGTAGGCTTCGTGTGATGCAGCAGGCCTCGTGTGATGCAGTAGGCTTCGTGTGATGCAGCAGGCCTTGTGTGATACAGTAGGCCTCGTGTGATGCAGTAGGCTTCGTGTGATGCAGCAGGCCTCGTGTGATACAGTAGGCTTCGTGTGATGCAGCAGGCCTTGTGTGATACAGTAGGCCTCGTGTGATACAGTAGGCTTCGTGTGATGCAGTAGGCCTCGTGTGATGCAGTAGGCTTCGTGTGATACAGTAGGCCTCGTGTGATGCAGCAGGCCTCGTGTGATGCAGCAGGCCTTGTGTGATACAGTAGGCCTCGTGTGATGCAGCAGGCCTTGTGTGATGCAGTAGGCTTCGTGTGATACAGTAGCCCTCGTGTGATACAGTAGGCCTCGTGTGATGCAGTAGCCCTCGTGTGATACAGTAGGCCTCGTTTGATACAGTAGCCCTCGTGTGATACAGTAGGCCTCGTGTGATACAGTAGGCCTCGTGTAATGCAGCAGGCCTTGTGTGATGCAGTAGGCCTCGTGTGATGCAGTAGCCCTCGTGTGATGCAGCAGGCCTTGTGTGATACAGTAGCCCTCGTGTGATACAGTAGGCCTCGTGTGATGCAGTAGCCCTCGTGTAATGCAGCAGGCCTTTTGTGATACAGTAGGCCTCGTGTGATGCAGCAGGCCTTGTGTGATACAGTATGCTTCGTGTGATGCAGTAGGCTTCGTGTAATGCAGTAGGCCCTGTGTGATGCAGTAGCCCTCGTGTAATGCAGCAGGCCTTGTGTGATACAGTAGGCTTCGTGTGATGCAGTAGGCTTCATGTAATGCAGTAGGCCCTGTGTGATGCAGTAGCCCTCGTGTGATGCAGTAGGCTTCGTGTGATGCAGTAGGCCCTGTGTGATGCAGTAGGCCTCGTGTGATGCAGTAGGCTTCGTGTGATGCAGTAATAATAATAATAATAATAATAATAATATAAATAATAATAATAATAATATATGCCATTTAGAAGACGCTTTTATCCAAAGCGACTTACAGTCATGTGTGCATACATTCTACGTATGGGTGGTCCCGGGGATCGAACCCACTACCCTGGCGTTACAAGCACCATGCTCTACCAACTGAGCTACAGAACCCAGTAGGCTTCATGTGATGCAGTAGCCCTCGTGTGATGCAGTAGGCTTCGTGTGATGCAGTAGCCCTCGTGTGATGCAGTAGGCTTCGTGTGATGCAGTAGGCCCTGTGTGATGCAGTAGGCCTCGTGTGATGCAGTAGGCTTTGTGTGATGCAGTAGGCTTCGTGTGATGCAGTAGCCCTCGTGTGATGCAGTAGGCTTCGTGTGATGCAGTAGGCCCTGTGTGATACAGTAGGCCTCGTATGATGCAGAGGGAGGAGGCTGGTAGCTGGATCATGACAGGCGCCCACCAGTGACATGGGAAATAAATCCTTTAGCAGGTGATCAGCATGGCAGCATAGAGGGGAAGGAGGGATAAATCAGCAGCTCACCTTCCTACTTCCTGTCTGCCTGCAGGGGGTTGTATGGTTCTTCATTATCCTCTAGCCCTCTAGCCTTAGTCCTCCATGCCTATCGTCCTTCATTCACCCTCTAACTTCACCAACACACACACACACACACACACACACACACACACACACACACACACACACACACACACACACACACACACACACACACACACACACACACACACACACACACACACACACACACACACACACACACACACACACACACACACACACACACACACACACACACACACACACACACACACACACACACACACACACACACACACACACACACACACACACGCACACACACACACAAACACCTGAGAGACGGTACTATATACTGTGTAGTATTTATGGACATCTGAAATGTAGATATACTTGGTACTACTGTGTACTGAGACCTGAAAGATGAAATGGTACTAGTGTGTACATTGATCTGCTTTCTAAATGGCAGTCCCTGTTTTATCACTTTTCTAAATTATCTCTCTGTTTTGCGTCTTGTGACTCCTTGGGGAGATCAGCACCCGTCTGTAGTTCTGTCAGACAGAGTCTCTGTAGCTAAGCAACACTGAACAGTTACAGTGAAAATGAGAGAGTAGGAGAGCGAGAGAGAGGGGAGAGAGAGAGAGACCAGTGCTTGTAGCGGTTGCTAAGGAGCTAGAATGAGAGTGTTACCAAGCAGCTCAATAGATCAGCGCCTAACGGTTCAGAGGGGTATACTACGAACCTGGTTTGAGGAGTTAGTGAGGTAACTTTTGTCAACTCTGAGTTCAACTTGGGGTAGCAGGTCATACGAAAGTGGCTTAACTTTTAGCAAGGTAAATGTCTATGGCAACGAACTAACCTGTTCCGGGGCAGGCTAAGTCACGGCTAACTCCACTTACCTTGATTGAAATGACTGAGTCGCAAGTTGAGGACCAATGAAATCAGATTTCCTCCCTCTCGCTAACTATCACATTACACATTTAGTAATGACAGGATGCATTTGAAAGTTACATTTGAGTAATTTAGCAAACGCTCTTATGCAGAGTAAGTGCCTTGCTCAAGGACACATTTTCACCTACCTCATTCCCATACTGTTTTTACACTGTTTTTTATTTATTTACTTTTCTGCTCTTTTGCACACCAATATCTCTACCTGTACATGACCATCTGATCATTTATCACTCCAGTGTTAATCTACAAAATTGTATTATTCGCCTACCTCATGCCTTTTGCACACATTGCATATAGACTGCCCATTTTTTTCTACTGTGTTATTGACTTGTTAATTGTTTACTCCATGTGTAACTCTGTGTTGTCTGTTCACACTGCTATGCTTTATCTTGGCCAGGTCGCAGTTGCAAATGAGAACTTGTTCTCAACTAGCCTACCTGGTTAAATAAAGGTGAAATATATATATATATTTTTTTAAATAAAGATGACACTTCTAATAGAGTATTTCGCATCATAACCTGCCGAAATTTCCAAGATGATGTTTCTTTCATGTTGATTTCGGCAAAAATGAAAATGTAGCACTGACTCTCCCATGGATTGATGGTACAGCATTGTCTCAACGAAGAGTTCTGACTCTACCATGGATTGATGGTACAGCATTGTCTCAACGAAGAGTTCTGACTCTACCATGGATTGATGGTACAGCATTGTCTCAATGAAGAGTTCTGACTCTACCATGGATTGATGGTACAGCATTGTCTCAATGAAGAGTTTTGACTCTACCATGGATTGATGGTACAGCATTGTCTCAACGAAGAGTCTTGACTCTACCATGGATTGATGGTACAGCATTGTCTCAACAAAGAGTTCTGACTCTACCATGGATTGATGGTACAGCATTGTCTCAACAAAGAGTTTTGACTCTACCATGGATTGATGGTACAGCATTGTCTCAACGAAGAGTTTTGACTCTACCATGGATTGATGGTACAGCATTGTCTCAACGAAGAGTTCTGACTCTACCATGGATTGATGGTACAGCATTGTCTCAATGAAGAGTTCTGACTCTACCATGGATTGATGGTACAGCATTGTCTCAATGAAGAGTTTTGACTCTACCATGGATTGATGGTACAGCATTGTCTCAACGAAGAGATTTGACTCTACCATGGATTGATGGTACAGCATTGTCTCAACAAAGAGTTTTGACTCTACCATGGATTGATGGTACAGCATTGTCTCAACGAAGAGTTCTGACTCTACCATGGATTGATGGTACAGCATTGTCTCAACGAAGAGTTCTGACTCTACCATGGATTGATGGTACAGCATTGTCTCAATGAAGAGTTCTGACTCTACCATGGATCGATGGTACAGCATTGTCTCAACGAAGAGTTCAGCGTTCAACTAGTCACGTGCGACATGTATGCGCAGTTACAAGCCTGCTAGAGTTAGCGGCAGGCGGACAAGCAATATCTACCGTCGTAGTATGGATGAAGCCTGACCTGGAACGTGAAGCTAACTGAAGCTGGCTAGCTTTAGAAAAGCCTGAGTAGATCTATCTTGCTTCATAGTATACCACTCTGGTCTCTCAGTGTGTGTGTATGTGCATGTGTGAGTGCTTCCGTGTGCGCATCTACATTTTCGTGAGTGTGTGTATGTCTGATGGTGGAGTCTTCTTCCCCTACAAGGAGATGAAGGATGTCGAGGCGTCAGGCCTCTCTATCACACCACACTACCCCACACCATATGTCATAGCCAACCAGTCTCCCGGGCCCACAGAGCCCCACCCACGCATAACTACCAGATAAACAATGATGGCAGACAGGCTCTCTTCCTTGATAGGACACTATTTGCATAGAAGTAGAGAGACTGAATAATTGAGAGGTGAGAGAGCAGAGAGGCTGGGACAGAGGGATGGAGGGATGGAGGGAGCGATGGAGAGAGAGAATGAGAGCAGAGCAGAGCGACCAGAGCTGGGACAGAGGGATGGAGGGAGCGATGGAGAGAGAGAATGAGAGCAGAGCAGAGCGACCAGAGCTGGGACAGAGGGATGGAGGGAGCGATGGAGAGAGAGAATGAGAGCAGAGCAGAGCGACCAGAGCTGGGACAGAGGGATGAAGGGAGCGATGGAGAGAGAAAGAGCAGAAAGTGGACAGAGATCAGGGTGGCTCAGGCCGAGATGGATAAAGGGAGGGAAGAATAGAGGGATGTACTGTATGCTAAGAAAGCAGATTAGAGAGAACAGGGTGTCTCAGGCCGAGATGGAGGGATGGAAGGGTGGAGAGGAGGAAGAAAGGATGGAGAGATGGGACGGGAGGAGGGATGTATGCCTGCCAGCTAAACCCATTAGTGAGGCCTTGCTAGGCTGAGGAAGGCTGATGATGAGGAGACACTTATTGGACACCAAAGGACACAGAGCCACTCTGGATGTCACCTAGCCTGGACTTCCCAATACCTCAGGGAGAGAGGGAGAGGGATGGAGGAAGAGAGAGAGATAAAGGGAGAGAGAGGGGGAGAGAGAGAAAGCGAGATAGAAACAGATAGAGAGGTGAGAAAGAGAGAGAGGGGGGGGTGAAAGGGAAAAGAGGGACTTGAAAGACGGAGGGAGGAGGTAGTTCTGCCCCAATCAGCAAATTCTAATCCTCTTGCAAGGGCAGTCACACACACACGCATGTACACACGCACAGAGACAGCGGACGTCCCACACCTCCCCTCCCCTGTTCATTAGCCGTGTTCATCTGGTCCAGCCTGATAATGCTATTCTAATAGAGTCAAAGAGAACAGAGAACACCTGTCTATCTGGTTCATGTCAAGGACTTACAAGGCAGCCTATCCAGCCAACAGTGTTAAAGTGTGACGTTTGCAGACAGGAGGTGTTAGTACATATTCATATGCTATCACAGACTTAGAAGCACACCCCAGTGGACTACAGTGGAAAAGTGTGATTGTTTCTGGCAAGTACAAGGACTTACAAACCCAGTCCAGAAGTGGGAATGTTTCTGGCAAGTACAAGGACTTACAAACCCAGTCCAGAAGTGGGAATGTTTCTGACGCATTTTTGAATAGGCTTTATGAAAGTAGGTGTTTGTGTTTAATGTAAGCCAGTATGGGCAATTTGGACAGTTAGTGAACCCTATGCTACCAAAAACTGACAAGATTAGCCAAGCGAAGCACAGTGTACAACAATATAATGTATAATATATATGCCATTCAGCAGACGCTTTTATCCGAAACAACATACAGTCATGTGTGCATACATTTGAGACATGGGTGGTCCCAGGAATGGAACCCTGCTGGTGAGGTCTACCTACTGAGCTACAGAGGGTAAAATAACAGTATAGGACCACCGCATGAAAGGTTACGAGGCACAGATGATCCAGTACAGAGAAGTGAAATGCAGGATGAGGTACACGTTCCATGGTGCTCTGACACACCATGTCACCATGTCACCATGGGCATGAAGGAGATCCAAAATAGCCTTTCTGACACTTTTCTCTTTTTCATTTTCATCTGGCATCAATGTCTTTCTCCCAGGCTCAGCAGGTCAAGATATCACATCTAGCTGAGAGGAGAACACGAACACACACACACACACACACACACACACACACACACACACACACACACACACACACACACACACACACACACACACACACACACACACACACACACACACACACACACACACACACACACACACACACGAACACACACACACACACACACACACACACACACACACACACACACACACACACACACACACACACACACACACACACACACACACACACACACACACACACACACACACACACACACACACACACACAACACACACACACACACACACACACACACACACACACACACACACACACACACACACACACACACACACACACACACACACACACACACACACACACACACACACACACACACACACACACACACACACACACACACACACACACACACACACACACACACACACACACACACACACACACACACACACACACACACACAAAATGTTCTACATCACAGTTGGCCTAGTATGGCTTCCATCATATTAAAACACCCAAAATGAGGTAGCTACTGTGTAGTACATTGAGAAAATGTGCTTGTGTTACAGATAGCATGGCTATGCCTAACAGGGTTGTAAATAATGCTGGGATTGGACGAAATTGCTTTCCAACATTCCACAATAAATTGTACAAAATAGAATAGCCCTAAACCATTTTGACATTTTCAATTTTAAAGGCTTTATGGATGGTCCTCTCGTTGTTCCTATATTTTATATTGAGGACTATATAACCAACCGGGTATTTGTATAACACCTTCCTTACACGATAAAATCAACTTGGTTAACTTAAGGCTGTTTGGCTGTAAGGATTTTATTGTGACATCTCCACAGGATTAAAAGTCTATAGGTCATTTTCAATAAAATATCACAATAATGCTTTGCCTGCTGTTAGCCTACACCACTCATACATGTCAGGTATAGATTACTTTTCTTTTATATCACTCAAATATCCTATTAAAGGTCGCCAAATTTGAGAGATATCATGAGGCTACGTTCAAGTATCTGAAATTACATGATACATGAATGTTTACTGATTATTAAATGCATGCAGTTACTTGCTGTATAATGATGACAGAGATAAACAGTTACTTGCTGTATAACTCTGATGACAGAGATAAACAGTTACTTGCTGTATAACTCTGATGACAGAGATAAACAGTTACTTGCTGTATAACTCTGATGACAGAGATAAACAGTTACTTGCTGTATAACTCTGATGACAGAGATAAACAGTTACTTGCTGTATAACTCTGATGACAGAGATAAACAGTTACTTGCTGTGTAACTCTGATGATAGAGATAAACAGTTACTTGCTGTATAACTCTGATGACAGAGATAAACAGTTACTTGCTGTATAACTCTGATGACAGAGATAAACAGTTACTTGCTGTATAACTCTGATGACAGAGATAAACAGTTACTTGCTGTATAACTCTGATGACAGAGATAAACAGTTACTTGCTGTGTAACTCTGATGATAGAGATAAACAGTTACTTGCTGAACTCTGATGATAGAGATAAACAGTTACTTGCTGTGTAACTCTGATGATAGAGATAAACAGTTACTTGCTGTATAACTCTGATGAGAGATAAACAGTTACTTGTGTAACTCTGATGATAGAGATAAACAGTTACTTGCTGTATAACTCTGATGACAGAGATAAACAGTTACTTGCTGTGTAACTCTGATGATAGAGATAAACAGTTACTTGCTGTATAACTCTGATGATAGAGATAAACAGTTACTTGATAGAGATAAACAGTTACTTGCTGTATAACTCTGATGACAGAGATAAACAGTTACTCGCTGTGTAACTCTGATGATAGAGATAAACAGTTACTTGCTGTATAACTCTGATGATAGAGATAAACAGTTACTTGCTGTATAACTCTGATGATAGAGATAAACAGTTACTCGCTGTGTAACTCTGATGATAGAGATAAACAGTTACTTGCTGTATAACTCTGATGACAGAGATAAACAGTTACTTGCTGTATAACTCTGATGACAGAGATAAACAGTTACTTGCTGTATAACTCTGATGACAGAGATAAACAGTTACTTGCTGTGTAACTCTGATGATAGAGATAAACAGTTACTTGCTGTGTAACTCTGATGATAGAGATAAACAGTTACTTGCTGTGTAACTCTGATGATAGAGATAAACAGTTACTTGCTGTATAACTCTGATGATAGAGATAAACAGTTACTCGCTGTGTAACTCTGATGATAGAGATAAACAGTTACTTGCTGTATAACTCTGATGACAGAGATAAACAGTTACTCGCTGTGTAACTCTGATGATAGAGATAAACAGTTACTTGCTGTATAACTCTGATGATAGAGATAAACAGTTACTCGCTGTGTAACTCTGATGATAGAGATAAACAGTTACTTGCTGTATAACTCTGATGACAGAGATAAACAGTTACTCGCTGTGTAACTCTGATGATAGAGATAAACAGTTACTTGCTGTATAACTCTGATGATAGAGATAAACAGT